>NC_056721.1:1637179-1864679 GCF_018831695.1 Puntigrus tetrazona | reverse complement strand
TTTAGTGTCAGAGAAGTCAAACGTTATATGTTTCTTAAGCAGTTCAGACCGATTTCTGAAGGATCATGCGACACTTTGAAACTTAAAATGAAAATAGGCAACATCACAATGTAACTCAACAAAGCAAATAAATAATAAAAACACATTTTGAGCAGTACAAGGTAAAATTAGAGAACAAATACGGTCTCATCACTGGGATGGGAAAAGTGCAAAGTCAAATGGCATCTGAAAGATAATAACACATGGCTGGAAAGACAAAAAAAAGAGAACAAATGATGCATTTTTGGCGCGATATATCACTTTATTACACGTGCATTTTGCTTTCTGGAGCATGTGTATTTTGGATCGCGTTATGCTGAGCCGAACTCCCTCGAAGTCGTGTCTTTCCATACGTGAAGCGCGGGGAAAGTCCCTCAGTAGTGCTCAAGTGCGCACGCTGAAGGGTGTTGTGGCGAGGGGGGATTCCGCTGTTTAAACGCCATCTTTAAGTAAACCCTCAGTGAGGCCGAAACGAAACGAAACTCCGAAGGTCTTTCGGAGGACAGCGTTGTAGCCGTCGCGGGGATGCGGCCCAAACTCTCAGACTCCCAGACGCGAATCAAGCGGGGCTAAACGAAGGGTCCGGAAATGAACCGCGCTCGTCTGATGCTGAATAGAGCGCCGCGTTTCGCATTAGTCTATACGTTAAAGAGAGATCGAGAACAATAAGACGGAGATTGGCACTTAGGAAGGAGAGAGGAGGTGGTGAATAGACTGTCATTAACCTCCGTGCACTCGTTCTCTCTCTCTCTATCTATCTCGCTCTCTCTCGTAACGGCTAGAAAGGTGCTTATTATCTAAATTAGTTCATCTTACACTCCAGTGGCGTACGGCAGCCATTCACAGAGCCGGGCCGTGTAGATGTGCAGTTTAAATCGAACTCGTATCTAGCAGTATCTGAATCTGTAAAAGCGTTTCTCAATGCACAATACCTGCACGGAGACAAAAGCGTGGGAAGGATTATATGTCTAAAAATATGAATTCCAGTTGCTGACGGGCTGTTTTACTGTATTTTACCAGAGTGTTAATAATAATTATAATAATGAATAAACTAGTAAACACTGTTGTGATGGAGATCAGAGTTAACTTCTAAGATATCCATGTGATTGCTGCTGACATTTAAATCGCATAGAAGTCATAAGACCATTTCAATAGGTTGGGGAATGAATGGATTATTAATCTTTTTTAATGTTTTGAGGGAAATGTGACATGCTAATCGTGACATGGCAAACTGCACAGAATGTAACACAAATTCACTCATATTTTTTTTTACGGTTCTTCTGTAATTTTTTGGTGCTCATTATTTATTATTATTCATATTTTGGTAAATATTTCAAGATGTTTTAAAACATTTTTGTGCTAAAGTTTATTTATTTATTTTACAGTTTCTGTAACGGTTTGAAGTATATATTTTACTGCTTCTTAGAAAATTCCAGAAGACTAATAAAAGGCAAAATTCACTTCCGAAAGTTTCGAACAACTCACTTTTGTTAACTTTTTATGTTAACTGTTGTTAGCTCAGTATTATGTAATTTTTATGGATGAGTATAAACTTCATTGCATAAATGGTTATATGTCTGAAATGCAGCATTTTACATACAGAGTCAATTTAACGCCTCTCTCTTTTAACGATTCTATTTTTTATTTTTTATTTTTTTTTGTCTTTTGCTTTCTCAACAAAAGAGAATGCTGCAATAAGACTTTGCATGGTCTCTCATTTTACTGCCATATGCCAGCTGCGCCATTTATTCTGCCATAATTTATTTCTGTTCCATATCCAGAAATGTGAAAAAGTACTCGAAACACCGGTTGATAAAATGAGACGTGTGAGTAATTTCATACTGATTGATACACCTCACCAGAACCTGCTGACATATGATGTCGTTAATAAATGAGATATGCGCAGTCATTCTTGCAATATCACCAGCACACCTGCCCGGTATGTTCAGGTTATGGTGGTTTGTAAGACTCCTTCCGGACTTCATCTCAAGTGAAACATTGTGAATACGAAAGCTTCTGGCAACGCAAGCTACATTTTTATGCACTGTTGCAAACGCAATTCATAACCAGAGCATTGGTGTGAGGGGCGCTATGGTTGCCATTAACACGAATCGTCTTCTACAGTCGATTAAACGTGTTAAACAACTAGATTTAAGATGAAGGAAATGCAAAACGTAGCGCAAATTTGAGACAGGCCTGCTAATTTGATCAGTTAAGCAAGAATATTTCAGGGCAGTTTACCTCTCTAAATGCCTGATCCCTCCTCCTCCCCAGCTCCACCTTTCCGCAATTCAAAGATGTTTTACCTTCACCCTCATAACGGTCATCATTCGCTCCTGTGGAAGAAGGTGAACTTGTGAAATATAAATGCGCGGAAGACTGCTGCTGAACTACTACGAAACACATGATACATGCCCAAGACTGACGGCAAAACTTTAAGCTCTGAATTTCACATTGATTGATTTGCCTCAGCATACTAAATGGCTCTGCTGATATATGATATCATTAATATATGATATATGCACATTCAGTCACCGTTTCCCAATCGCATCTTCTGCAGAGCTACGGAAAATGGCATATCCGAGTCATATGGAGGATTGCAGACAGGCACCAAGATCTCTTCAAGACTCCACGTCCAACAGCCATTCGCAAGCTCACCTACCAATCACCAAATCTGAATAGACCCCATTCGAGAGCTGCTCACCTCTTGATTCTTACCTTTTACTTTCACCTAACCCTACAACACCTCTCCCTCTAATCCCAGGTATCAATATTTCATAAATTTACAGTGACAAATTTATTTTAATGCACCTTCCACATCGACGCAGAGATTGATTGGCCAATCAGGACGGTGGCACACCGGTGCGCGGAGTGGTTGGAGGGAGCTTTACCGCATACATTAGTCAAAGACAGACGGCAGAAAGAAGGAAAAGGCAGGAGAGAGAGCGAGAAAAAGAGAGAGGGGGCCAGTTGCCAAACCGGGGGAGTAGATTTATCATAGTTATGGCTTTCTCAGGCATCCATTTTCCTCAAGCCTGTTGACAGGTAGTATCTGCACAGGCCTTAGTATTGATTGACTGTCTTTCTCCAGCTCAAATGGGCTTTGGTAGAAGCCTCTGCTCTGTGATCTCATCAGGGGCCACTGGTACTACACACCAGTAATTGTTGGTTAAGAGATCCTAGCAGGCACCCCTTTAGGCTGTCTGGTCTTCTGGAAATGTGTAATTTCAAGGGAATTCTCCTCTTCAGGCTTCACACTCTGGAATTATTCTATTTTTTGGCCTATTTCTGACAGTGAAAGCACAGAGGGAACAGAACTTTTTTGGGTAACGACTTGAGAGGCTGCCTGGGTTTAGAGTTGCGTGGCAAATTTTTGGGTTCAAGTCCTAGCTCTGCAAGGTCTCTTTTCTTGGTGGGGGTTTCACCCCCGAAATATGCAGATGAGTTCAAAGGACAAAAAACACATGGATAGAGATCATCCTTCCCATCGACACCCTCAAAGCTTGCTGTCTAATTCCACTTCCTAGGCCACATAAATCAAAAAATGAAAGAATGAATGCAATTAAGTTCGTTTTAGCAGTTTAAAACAGCTCACTAAACAAACTTTGTTTTGGTGCTGAAACACCAGAGCTGCCATTGGTCTGCGGTGATTACACAGTTTAGATGATCTCCAGAGACAGATCCCAGTGAAGACTCCGTCACATCTGGGGTAAAACCACAGGAATCAGATGAGTCCTTTATACACTTTGAACAGCTGGTTTGGTCTGGCCATAGGTGAACAGGCACTCAACTGAGCCTGGTTTCTCCCAAGGTTATCTTTTCTCCATTCTGTCTCCAATTGTCTTGGTTCCTAGCCACTGTCGGCTCTGGCTGGTTTAGTTAGAGACTTTCAATTTCCAACGATTATCATCGATTTGAACTAAACTAAGCTCGATGTTGACATAACTGAGCTCAGTGATGAACTGTCTTTAACTGAAAATTGAGTGTTTACTATTGCCCTTCTGCATTATTGACATACTATTTTCCTATTTAATGAAGTAAAGCTACGATTAATGAAAAAGAAGTTTAAGGATATGCGTTTAGTCGTATATTTATATTAATTAAAGTAATTACATATATACTGTGAGTGGGGGAGCAAACCGTCATAAGTCTTTAATATATAGCCATATTTGTGCTTAAGCACACACATAAAACTTGTCGCAAAGCAACAGCAAAAGTAATGACTATGAATGTGTCAAGGAGATATTTTAATTTTTCATTAATAAACCAGTGTGTTCTGAATCAGTGTCGCCTGCTAAGATAAAGTTGATGATGCTGACTCAAAATCTCTAGACCTTCAGAGAAAAATACACCTTTCATGCGGATTACATAACCAGAGAATATATTACAATAGGTTTGTTTAAAACGAGACATTTCAGGCTTTTTTAAACCGAGTTAACGTGGTTGCGTTTTCTGGCCACAGCATCCATGCGACTTCACATCGGAAACTGGAGGGTTGGATTCAAGTCTGTGTATTGTGTATTTTTTTATATCATATTTATCTTTCAACAGCTCATCTTGTAAAACTATATAACAGAGCATTCAGATTTGCAGTAGCAAAGTGATAAGAGTCATTTATTAATATTGAGATTTGCCAATATGAGCATCGATATGAGTTGGTGAGTATAAAGTTGAGAATTGATGTACTTTACAGGAATCATTCTCCCAAAAAGAATAATTCAAAAGGCGATTATTGAGTTGTACCTTCTTGAACACAGTATCAGGCAATGAATCCCTGCCTTTCCTTCAATTGGTCCTTGACAGTTGTTAATGAGAGAAAGACTTTCTGAACCTCTTCAGCTCTGAAAGCATTACGTTTGATTTGAGAGCTGTGGTTTTTGTGCATGTGTAAGCTGTAATTGCAAGGCTGTAAACTTAGCTTTAGTCCTAATTAAACCTGAACTAGCTAATCAAGGTCTTTAGGATTACTCCAAACATCCAGTCAAGCTATGGTCAGCATAGTAGACCCCCAGTGCTACTCAGTGGATAAGAGCTGCCTTCAAAAAGTCTCCTTATATTTTTAAAAATCACATATGGGTTTGAGTAGATTATGAGCAATTACTTTAAATGCTATATGCTATATTTACAACTGCTATATACATTACATATTTACAAACACCTCAACCTCATTAGAAACATCTGGTGTTCCCTTGCACCAAAGTCAACACAATGACTGATGACAGATCACTCGGGGCGGGGCTAAGGTAACGGTCTTGTCAATCAACCATCGTGGGAGGGGCCTGTGCAGAACTACATCATTCTGACAGGAATCTGAGAACAGCCTTGTTTGAGAAAGATAAATGTATGATTATAGACTGGATATGTATACTCCACCTGAGTAACATCATTTGCTGAAGAAAAAGAAGAAAAAAGAACAACATCTGCTGTTTTTTGAACAGTTTTGAGCTGGTCATGTGGTGGTCCTATGCAGCTCATAACCCTCCAATGACCAGCTAAGGACCTTGCAATGCTTCAGATCATATAAGCAGCCTGTGCCCTTTTTATCAAAGTGGATTTTTTCAGTGATGTACAACTCACATTGACAGGAATATCCGTTCTTATCCACTTACATAGTACAAGCAAACTTACATATCCGATTCACATCAGATTGATCGCCACGTATGAATGAGGCCTGAAACTGATCGGAGCGTATCGGAATCCATGTGCTTTTTTCCTCCTTACAAGTTCCCGGGTCATATCCGATCTGTGCCACATGGGAGGAAACATGAAAATTGGGTCACTTGAACCATGTACTGTGAGGATTCTTATTTAGCCCTGAATTTGAGACCAGGTTGTCTGGGAGCGTTGGACTAATAAACCGAAGAATCTGCTTCGTTCAATCATATTGCAATATTCCACTAGCTCGTTTGGTTGAAATGCAGTAATTAGTCATCACGCAACAGAGGCAGCGGAGGGGTTGGAGGGGGGTCAGCGTAAATGAGTTATTTCTGCTTATTAGACAGATTGCGTAATCGCTGTCATGAAAGGTGATCTCACATGCCACAGAAACTCAGGGAACCTACTTCCTCAGTCGGCAGATTTTCGTGTTCAGCAAACTGCTTTGCCTCAGTTGAAGAGAAGCCGAAAGCAAACCATCAGAGCGCTAACACGCCACACGAGGCTAGGCGAAGAGCGCGTATTCATTGTGATATGGTGAAACGTTAAGAATTTCTTGGACTCGAAACACCTTGTTTGGGGGGGGTACGGCTATCGACTAAACTTCACATTAAGAAGAGGAAGTTGCAGTGCCGGACCTGATGAGGACACATTATCATAATAATTAAGTTAATGCTCTCATTAAGGTACAGTGCTTCATAAAGGGCCGTGTCTAGCAGCTCCTCTGGCAAGAAAATAACGCACAATTGATTCCGCCTATCAGAAGCACGCACAAAAAAAGGTATTCTTTAGCTCAGGTAGTAAAGATCAACTTGTACATAAGGGTGACCACGCGTTCTTTATATCCCAGAAGCATCCCAATTGTCTGGGCTTGGGGTTTGTTTCCTTATTACTATTTTAAGGTAATGATTAAAACATAGATCGACCTGTAGCGTGCAAGCATTGTACATAATCGATCAGTCTTAATGTGCGAGAAGGTGGCATCTACAGAGATCAGTCAAAGCAATGCAAAAACAAATAGATTTGAGGCCATTTAGAAATCCTGAGGATGTAGTGCATCAGGTGTCAGACCAGGACTTTTGACAACTTCTCACAGACCATTGCAGGTAGCAGTAAATCAAAAGAGCAATGATACGCACAATGCACATTACACATGACAAGTTTTTAAAAAAAATTAAAAAATAAGAGCAAGCTAATAATTGTTTTCCTTTTTGTGCATCGTATAAGGGGAAAAAAGAGAAAACAAATAGACAATACAAAAAGAACAGAGAAGCTTTTTAAAGTGTTATTCATTTAAGAAAACAAGCAGTTAGCAAATGACAGTTTCTTTAAGAATAGAATTAAAATAGAGAGTGCTACACGCAACCATATGTCTTGAAGTGGATAGTCACGCTTTATCTTAAAGTTCTCATATTAGAGCTAAAATTTCATATAAATTCATTTTGCTACTAATTTTGCTACCTGAGTAGTTTTTTCATTGGATGCCTTTTCACTTTGACTAACTGTGTCTAAAAGCTATTGTGCTTTAATTTGAAGACTGTACAGATATTTCGCCCATCTCTGAGGGTTGAATAATGTGACTTGTTAGTTGCTGCTCTGGCTTTTCCGTTTCTTTAGAATCATCAACATATACTGTATAAACATGAAGCAAAAAGTCTATATGCTGCGTGTGTGTGTGTGTGTGTGTGTGTGTGTGTGTGTTTGCACTCAGAACCGCTCCGTAGGGATGCATTGTTTTCTTTTAAAGCTGTGTTGTGGCAGAAACCGAGGTTATTAGGCTTCTGGTGCAATCTGGGTGAATGCTTCATCAGATAACATCGAGAACAAAACACGCTCTTTCTATTACTCCACCACTGCATTTTTAGGGTTGATGGCGCTATTTATAGCACAAATTGAATCATGCATTTATTTATATATATATTTTTTCCATAGAATCACATCCCCTGACTGCTGACTAATCCGGTCTGTCTCTTTTAACCATTTCCGCATGTTACTGTACGTTTACCAACAAACCTCTTTATTGTGCTGTAAAATGCTTATTTATTTATTTCCTCATTTATTTGCATCTGTATTTCTCGGGCTGCGCATGTTTAGGACAGAATGACAGAACGTGTCTTGTTCTGTCTTAAATCATGTGATGACAGAAAGAGAGAGAGGAAGGTGAGAGAGACAGGCTTCAGAATGAACCTATCAATCCTGTCTGCCTATTATCTAGTGTGAGATGCATCTCCATATCAGACGCCTAGTTAGTGAGCTTGTTTAAAATTAATAAAACGGTCGGCAAGCGTGGCCAAGGGACGGCTCTGGTTATTGATTAAGGCACGTCAGAGAAATAGAAGGCAGTGCTATTAAAAGTACAAATTATGTTCTGTGTTTAGCGCAGCCTGTCATTCACGCGGCGAGGACGAGAACAGATACAGAGATAAATAGTTCCTCTTTTACGCAAGCCTGCGCCTCTGAAGCACGCGCTGTAGATTAATTCGTGGATTTCATTTACATCGTTTCATTATTTTTAATCAAAAGAATCAGAATTTCAGGCTATTCATCACTGGATATCGACGAGTTATACACTAACTGCTGAGAGGTTGCTGCTTTATTGAATAAAAATACTGTAAAAACAGTGACGTTGTGGGATATTATTACATAAAAAAACTATTTTCTGTGTGAATATATCTTAAAGTGCAATTTATTCTTGTGAATTTTCATCACTATCATTACTCCAGTCTTAAGTCTCACGTGATCCGTCATTCTAATGTGTTGTTTTGTTAGATTTACAATAAATGGTGTAACATTTGGCAACCTGAAATGATATTAGCTAATGAGCAATTGATTTTTTTCCCGTTCGATGTTTATGCCACAAATAAAGTAGTGTTTGTTTTTTAATTAAACAACAATGCCACAAATAATAATAATAATAATAATAATAATAATAATAATAATATATATATAATAATAATAATACTATAATAATAATAACATAATAAATAATAATAATATTATTATTATTATATAATGATATTAGCTAACGTGCAATTGATTTTCCCACTTCGATGTTCGACAAAGAATAATAACATAATAATAATAATAATAATAATAATATAATAATAATAAATAATAATAATAATAATAAATAATAATAATAATAATAATAAATAATAATAATAATAATTGATTTTTCCCACTTAATTTAATAATAATAATTATTATTATTATATAATAATATTAGCTGATAATGCAATTGATTTTTCCCACTTATGATGTTTATGCCACATAAATAATAATAATAATAATAATAATGATTTAATAATAATAATAATAATAATAATAAATAATAATAATAATAATAATAATACTAATATAATAATAATAATAATATAACATAATACTAATATTATTATTATATAATAATAATCACAACCACAACAAAAACAATAATGATAATTACAATAATATTTGTATTTTAATGTTAAAACAAATATCGCAAATATTTTTGTATTCTATTTAAAAAAAAAAACATTTCTAGTTTTAAAAAGTAACTTCTGTAAGAAAAGTTGTGTATGTAATTTCCGCGTGTTAATTGCTTTTGATTCATGGGCGCCACAAGTTCAGCAAAGCCTCGACTCTCACCCCATGTAGTTATAAGACACGTCAATATGACTGATGCCACGCCAAAAAATTAGAGAAAGTGTAAATGAGTTTAAGTGTCAAAACACACGAAAGCATCTCCCGCTTAAGCAGTTTTTTCACTTTGTCGATGCTCATTTTTTTGTCTCGTCTTGATTTTGTTGGAGAGACCTCGTGCTCTCCGAGAAACAACCACTTAATCATGTAACAAATTAAACAATATCATCCCGACAGCTCCAGATGGTCAAGTCCTGCTCCTCTTCAGCCCAGGAGAATGATTGAGAAGGAGTGAGAGCGGGGGGGATGAAAGAGGTAAAATTAATTTGTCAGAACAGAGGGAAATTTGCATATGCGTGTAGTTTAGAGGGACGCCAGACACGGCTGTAAACGGGCGAGTAGCGGAGGAGAGAAATGTGACAAAAGCCTCCGCTGTCTGGAAGCAAAACGCAAACTAAAAGATGATTTTTGTTTACGAGAACTTTATTGGAAGATGAGGGAGCCATACGCACTAATTTATGGTTGAACGCACCAATCTGTGTCTGGATGCAGGACCCTTCTTCACCCGCCGCTGACAGGCCATCAATTTCTCCATGTGTCTGGAAGCAGCACAACAAAAACAAAACATGGGCAGGAGAGAGACAGTGATGCCCGCCAGACACCGCGGCTTTTATACATATTTAATACCTTTATTTTGGTTGTCCCTATTAGACTGCAGCGGTAATGAGAGCGTAACGCACATCAAAGCCCTCTCGCGCTCTCGCGGGCCCCCGAAAACCGGCTTTAAAATCAACCTGACAGACATGCATGCAGAAAACCCGTGCAGTGGACACGCCATTTCACAAATGACTTCTCTAAGTAATTGCGCTGTTTGTCAAAGATCAAAGATCACAGGCACTATTTCTTAGAGAGACTGACGTGGAGAAAGACTTGACCTGAACTCATTTTGTGCGGCAGACGCGTGCAGTACGATTCCTCAGATCATTACTGAGGAGGGGAGATAGACGTGAGGCTTCTTTTTTCAGCATAAATAGATTAAAAGTACATTCGGTTTTAACGCAATTTTTTATTTGGCATTTTTTTTTTAAATTTTTTTTTTTTTGCAACCTTCAAATGTTGAAGAAATTTAGGGAAAATTTTTTTTCATCATATTAGAATGATTTATAAAAGATCATGTAACACTGAAGACTTGAGTAATGCTGCTGATTGTTAAAAATTGTAAATATATTTCACATTATTGCCGTTTTTAATGTATTTTTGATAAAATAAATGAAGCCTTTGTAAGCACTTCTTTATAAAGGTAGCGTGCGCATATTTCTAACGATTTAATCATTAACGATTACATTAAATTCATTTTTTTTTCAGATCCTGCCTGGAAATCTGCAGGTGGTCGAGGGGCTGTGGGAACCCTGACACGACACTGATCCCGATCGCGGTGACGCTCAGATCTCCCGAACTGATCGAGAGAACGGAGCGCTGCGATATTGAGCTCCGAGATCGCTGCCTTTCCAGAAAAATCAATTAAACTCTCTCTCACACACATACCAATTCTCCACAGGTCAGAGGTCATCTGTTACGGTCACGACTTCAGAGTTCTGTTTGAACGCGCTAATTAAGTGCGTGTTAACTAAGCTAATCAATGCAGACAAAGCCAAGATTTGTTCTGCAAAGCATGTGCAAACAATTCACTGGTGCCTTGTGTGTGTGTGTGTGTGTGTGTGTGTGTACTCACTCATGCGGTTATGTGATACAGTGTGTCATCTGGCTCAACAGCCCCCATGTGTGACATGAGCGGCGAGGTGTGTGTGTGTGTGCGCGCAGCGCGGGAGCTGAATCAGCGGGAAACGGCTCCTAATCACCGCTGCTCATCTGTTAATGAAGTTAATGAAGAATGTGACAAAAGCCAAACGTGCTGAGATACTACAAGTTCCAGCACACTGAGCCGAGCTTCTGTTTGTGCCGCCTTCTATCTATCCTCTTTCTCTCCGTCATCCCGCGCTCTCGTCCCCGACCTTAAAGCTTCTCCGTGATGACATAGAGTTAAGAACCCGTTTAGTCTCTTACCCCATAAGCAAATAGCTTTTCGTTGCTGTTCGTGTAAATGCTCTTAGATCTTAAAACAGGAGTGAGAACAATTCTCACTATTGACTAGTCGATTATTAGCATGCCTGTTATCAACACGTTAGCTGCTTACTAGCGCTTATAAAGCGCATTTTCTATATTCTACATCCCTGATTCTACACCGAACCACTACGTTAATAACTATTAACAAGCAGCAGATTAGGAGTTCATTGAGGCAAGTCACAGTTACTGGTTTGTTAACAGCAAAAACTGGACAATCAATCACTTTTATTTCTACAGAGCTTTTAACAGTACAGACGGTATCAAATAGGAGAATAGAGTGACAGTGATGTATAATGACACTCAATTTTTATTAAATGCAGAGATGGTCTCTGTAATCAAATCAATGATAATCGCTAGAAGTTAAGAGCAAGATAGAGGAGACAGCGGCAAGGAACCAAAACCCCATCCATACAGAACCCTTGGGTCAGTTCTCCTCTGGCCTTTCTCTTAGTTCACTCATCCACTCTCCATCTATCTACTTTATCAAAGCAAAAAAGTTCTGGACATTGCATTATTTATCCTGTGGATTTCTTAATGGGTAACTTAAAGCACCAGCTACACTGGCAAATGACATCCAAAGAGCTTGTAGCGAATGTGTGCAGTACCCGCCGGGAAGTGCCCGAACCTCCTTCTAGCATTTCCAGGTTTACAAAAATGCTCCAATCTTCGCTTTCTCGTATGAGACCGGTGTGAAAATCTATTAGCGAAACAGGGTCTGCGTAGCTGACTGGAGAAGAGATGCATTTTAATAACAAAGCTGTTGAAGCAGCTGTTTGAAATCAGTTTTTCAGCGTCGATTCATTAGGAAGACAAGGTTTTAATTAGCTTCCTGAGTCACTAACATGTCGGAGCCAAACCGGCGGCGGGAATGAATCACCAGTGTAATGAAAGAATCGTTATTTAGAGTAATGTAAATATCTCCTGTTTGTCGCCATTCCGCAACGCTGAAGCAGTAGATAGCTTTAATATTGTTATGCTGGCCAAATTGGTCGAATCCAATTGCAAAAAAGGTTTAATAAGGAAATAATGGAATTGAAACGTACAAAGAAACAGATACAAGGGTAGAACAATTTAACTGAACTAAGCGAATGAGCATTTGCTAACTTAGGTTTACGGTTGGATTTGGTGTAGGGCATATTTCCGACACGATAGAGCATTAACTTTTAGCGACAGTCCCCGGATATTTGAATTCTGAACAGTCGCAATATGTAACTGAAACAACGTAAAAACACAGCAATGTGTGCCTACATCAACATAATAAAAATGTGCCGGGGTCACGTATTGAACCTGTGTTTTAGCGCCATTTCTCTTTGAAAGTAAGGTGCATAAAACGGACATGTTTTTTAAAATGCAAAATGCAAATCAAATAAATGAGAACGTCTTTCAAAAACGTTCAAACTTTTAAACGGTAGTGTATGTTGATTTAGTGATCTTTTTAAAGCAAATGGCATTACTGGTTAAGTCTGTTACGCAGCTGCTTACGCTTAAGTGCAATCTTTATACGGTTTTAAGTAGCTTTTGTCTGTGTACTTACATTTATAATTACTAAAGTCTGCAACGCATGTGTGACATTAGTAGCCGTGTAGTAGATGCCTATTACATTTACACAATTACAAACAGGCTGTTCCATAACTTGGTGAGTACACTTAGTTTAAACCACTGCTACTTAACTAAGTAATTACTTGGACGCCTTAAAATAAAGTGTGCAGTGTAATGTAACATAATGCAACATAAGTGATATTCTGGAGCATATTGTGCTTAGTTGATCTTTTTCTCGAAGCCTTATGTCTAAATGTGGGCACAAGCCCTTTTTCTCTGTGCAGCACTCTGTATTGCGTAACAGTTATTAAGCTGTGTGTGTGTGTGTGTGTGTGTGTGTGTGTGTGTTGGCAGCCGTGGCCTTGGGTTCTCTGTGGGGCTGGACACAGGATGTGTAGGCTGGGACTTCCTGTGGCCCGCTGCACCCCTGTCATCAGTCTGTGCTTCTGGCTGCAGTCAGGCCTACCCTGTTCACACATTCAATGTGTGTGTGTGTGTGTGTGTGTGTGAAGAGTGGTATCTAGTCCACACATGTGTACCGGTCCAGGATCCAGCTGTGATCTGGCCCTCATCCTGTGCCCTCTGCTTGCTGGAATAGCGCTATACAAGGGCTAAAGTTTAAAGGTCACTGGGTCAGGGGTCAGGGAATATTGAAACTTTTGGGAAGAGCGGACAAGCCGGTTTTAGTCCATTTACCTGACACAAGCTGAGTGAACGGGACAGACTGTGATATCTGTGTGCTACCAGATAATTACAGGAAATTCCTGTGCTGTGATTTTTATTAATGGCTCTTTAGAGAAGTCGTCGGACAATAGATGGATTCAAGAAGTAGAATGAAGAATCACGAAAATATATAAACAAAATTTGTTTCAAAAATAGATCATTTAAACAGATTGTTCACCCCAAAAATTGGAATTCTATCAACTGAGGGCAAGAATTTAACGAATAACATCTTAAATTTTAGGTTTTACTTTATTTTGAAATAACATATGTGTGTGTGTGTGTGTGTTTGAATGTATAATTTATATTTAAAAATGAAATATTATTAATAATAATTTGACCAAATTAGCATTAATCATATCAATGTTTTGTGAGGTTCCCTTATATTGCGCTTAATAAATGCTGTAAGATGATAATTCACAAATATGCAATATGAAGCGTTTGATATTTATTAATAATGTATTACATAACGTTTATATACAGCTTACAGCACTCTCTATTCTATTTTTCCCAAATAATTTAATAATTACATTTAGCAAAGATTAACTTGATCAAAGTCAACAAAAAGACTTCTGTTTCTATTTCAAATAAGAGCTTTTGAACTTCTTTCTGTTCTGTCCTGAGACGTAACATTTTGAAATATGTCAAAATGGTTATTTTAAATGAAACTATTTATTAAATACAGCCTCTACGAGCAGAAGAGACTTAAGACAATTTGTCAAAGCGAGTAAAGTAAGCTGGAAGCGTGGAGATGTTTTGTTGGATGGACTGAACTTGAGCTGAGATCTTGCGGTGACAGACGTCCAGTCACCATCTGCTGTCTCAGCAGGAGCCCTGAGCCCTCACCCCTCACATGTTCCTCTGTAAATCATCCTCTTATCACACTCATGCTCACAGCTCTGCACAGCGATACGCGCGGGAGCGATGCTTATCAGGACGCTGCTGAAAACAGAGTCACGAGGGGACGGGTATCAGGACACTGGAACGACCTTGAGTCTTCAGGGGCAGTGAGCATTACGGGGAATTTGAAGCTGACTACTGGAATTCCTTCAGAAGATCAACAAAACAAGAGAATGTCTTCATCTACTGCGCCTAATGCGAAAAAATTGTATTCTTAATCACTTTTTCCCATTTTTGTCCTTAAAATATCCTTAAAATACAACAAAATTACTTGAGAAGCAATATTATTCCCCGATTCTACAGACAATGTGTCTGGAAATTGAATTGAAGCTAATTGAGTTGGAATTGAATTGAATTTTGTACGCTCTGTGATAGATATTATTATTAGGTACTTTAAATATATTGTAAAATATATAATGCAATATACTATTAATCATGTATGTTTTTTGTAGCAATAATGTAATTGTTTGAGAATAAAAACTTGTTTATACAACAGTTTGAAGGCATGAGTGTGTAAATATATAAGAAACAGTACTGTTTAAAACAGTATTATTAATAAAACTTGATAAAAATGTTAGTTGGTTGGCTTGAGATAGCCTAGCCTGACAATTTTAATTGGAAAAGCCTTAAGTAAAAAAAAAAGATTATATAAATTAGATATAGTTGGATATAGTTTCTAATTAGGCACGATAAACACGTTTTTAGCATGATTAGCCTGTTACTAGCACATCGCTAACATGGTTACAGCACAATTAGCAAGTGACTGTATGTTGCTAGAATGATTAGCAAGTGACTATCATGTCGCTTACGTTTTTCTAGCATGATTAGCAAGTGTCTAGCATGTCACTAGCATGATTAGTAAGTGACTAGCATGTCTCTAGCATGTTGCTTGAATCTGATTGGCTGACAAAGTTCTAAGGTGTGCAGTTATTTTCAAGGAACATAACCATATCCATTCGCCAAATGATTTCAAAAGTCATACAACAGTAAAAAAACCAAAACTCACAATGACATTGGCCAAACAAATACATTACAATCAATATGATAACCCACCCCAGCTCATTTCCACGTTTTGCCTCAAAGTTTTGTTTTATTATGTATGGAAAGCACATACTCTTTCTCTCCCGCTCTCTCCCTCAGAGAGGTACACACACATTAACAGACGTGCTAATGTTGTTAGCGCTACTCTGACGACTGCTTCTTACAAATGAGGTAACAACGGTGCTGTTGAAAAGTAACATAAAGTTTTGCTATTAGTTGAACAGTTTTGAGAGATGCACAGACTCTGAGGTAATTCACTCTCTGAGGTAATGCTGACTCTCTCTCTCTCTCTCTCTCTCTCACACACACACACACACACGTAAATTAGGTATTAACTGCATTAATTAGTCTGCTATGAATGTCTCAAGCCTCTGTTACAAGGTCTAGGTCTAGGTTACTACTGATGATTTGGAATTAACAACAATAGAGTTTTAAGTCACACACACACACACACACACACACACACACACACACACACACACACACACACACACGCACACTTCAACTGTGAACCACACACACACACACTTTAGCTGTGAACCACACACACACACACACACACAGCATTTATGACTTGTAGCACTTAAGGAAGTTTGTGTGTGTGTTAATGAGAGAAAAACTGGCTGACCTCCTGGTTCAGTATTTGATCTGTCTTTGTCTCTGTCCCAGGCCTCTCATAAAGGACAGGAGCTGGTGCTCCTTCCTTCCCGCTCCATTGTTAGGGCTGGACGGGGAATCCCTGCACTCCGATGCTGTTCACGTCCCCGTCTCGTGAAGCGCTCTGCCTGGACACAGCAGCCACCGAGACTCCTGAGAGGAACACACACACACACACACACACACAGGTGAAGGACGGGTTTGACTTCCTCACTCACTGTACACCAATGAGTGCCCAACCTCATAATGTACTGGCCAAAGACAACACATACCACTCTTTACACACACACACACACACACACACACACACTTACACATCGTTGTGAGGTGCTCTTCTAAAATCCCCTCTAAAATTCCATCCATCAAAAAGCCATTATGTCATATACTTATAATATATACTTATATACTTACAAGACATGCCCTCAAATGCAAAATGCCAAGGATTCAAAATATCACAAACACGTCCCAAAGTTATATCAAATTGAAAACTGTTTATTTTCAGCTTTTAGAAACTGAGTGACAAGTGAGCGTGCTGTACAAGTCTAAAACTAATGGACCGTTCAGACCAAGAAGAATGCTTTGAGCAAACATTTGGTTTGATAAACATTTTGATTTGAAGAAACGGCTGTTAATGTGTCTCCTCAGACCAACACAAACATTTACAAAGATTTTGGTCACTTTTGATTACATGAAATCAAGCGTTTTTGCTAAATGACAGTGAATAACAGAGGAGGAATCCATTAGATGGAATTGTATTCATGTTATAGGACAACAAGATTGTCAAGATGAAACACACAAAAATTATAATTACAGCATATTTTGCTCACCCTGAAGCCATGTGTCTTTCTTTTTTCAGACGAACACAGTCAGAGTTTTTTAAAAATCTATCCTTACTCTTTCAAGCTTGGTAATGCTGGTGGATAGCGGCCATTATTTTGAAGCTCCATGAATCAGATATATCTATAAATACTGTGACGTGAAACTAACCTATACACCTCTGGGGGGGTTATCTCATGTCATCTGAAGCAGATCGATGAGTTTTTATAAGAAAACTACTTCTAGTTATAAAATTATAAGGTAAATAACGGCCAAATGTTATTTTCTGCGAGAACGTCGAGTTCCGGTTTAATGACTCGATGTATGACGCAACTTCTAAAAACAAGAAATATTTTTGTTACAAAAACCCATCGGTCTGCTTCAGAGGACATGTGATATCCCCCAGAGGTGTATAGGTTAGTTTTACGTCGTAGTACTTGTAGCTACATCTGATTTACGGAGCTTCAAAATAATGGCCGCTATCCACCAGCATTACCGAGCTTGAACAGGACAGATTTTTAAAAAACTGTCTGGGAAAAGAAGGTCATAAACACCTGGGATGGCTTGGGGGTGAGTAAAATATGGGGTAATTGTTATTAATATGTATTCGGACTAACATAAACATTTGTATGCCATCAGTGCGACAGATTTTTCTATCACGCTGTGTTGGAAACCCACAACCAATAAGATTAATACCGCTGCTGTTACATCAAACTGGTGCTGCTCACGAACAGACTATTTTTGCCTCTTGACAATGAATAGCAGAAGAAGAATCCATAACAGAGGAGATGGATATTGAGTAGCTCTTTGGTGTTGTTTCATAAATACCACACAAAAATCTGGACGGGATGACTCGAATATTTTCCATGGGCTTTTAGATCACTGCAAAAAAATAAGCTCTGTGACAACAAGTGCTTCTTGTTTGTAAAGACGAGCAAAAATGAACTTTTATTTCATTTCAAGCCTAAATACGCTAATTTTAAAAAAACTTAACTCGGTGGTGGTGGTGGTGGGGGGGGGTTGATTAATACATTTCATGTCATAGAATAAAGAGTAAAATATAATTTAGCCAAAAGTCCATTAGCTTCAAGATGTTTCTAGGTTTTGGTCTGCAAAGGTACATCATCCCTGCAGCGTTCTGTATCAAACCCTTAAAACTATTTTATCACATTGTATAACTCTAAGGCGTCTCTTGATGCAAAAAAAAAAAAAAAAACATGGCGTTTGTGTGTTCTGTGTAATGACGAGCGATGAGAGCTCTCACGCAATTAAAGCCTCTGTGATCGTCGCTGCCGCGCGGGTTTGTTAAACACCACTGGGGTTATTGTCTGTCTGACGAACGGAGTGGAACCAGAGACATTGCTCTTCCGTTCGATACGCCAGCTTGTGTTTGGGCCGGGGCTGCTCTTTTATATGAACAGAAAGCCAGCGAGGGCAGCTCATTCAGAGACTGTTCCCCTGACGGCAGTTCGGCTTCCTCCGCAGCCCCATCAGAAGCGCATGGCTTCGGATGGCTTTATGTAACTCCTCTAAGCGGCTGATCTGCAGAATTAGCTTTCTCTTGTTTTTTTTTGTTTTTATGTTTAAACAGCATCACATGAATAAAAGTGCTGTTATTCTAAATGTAAGCACGGCTGTAAATCATTAAAAATCATTCAAATCATTAGCCAGATTAGCAGTCACATTACTACTAGCTACTAGAGATGTGAAAAAACTTAACAAACAAAACATAAAAAACGTATTTTTAATGTTTATTGACATATTTAATGGTAATATATAGATTTTTCTCTTGTATTTCTTGTATTGTTGATAATATTGGTTTGCAAATGAAAATATATATGTATATATGTATTTTTTTTTAAATATATGTAAGTGGTTAAAAAACAAAAACTAAACAAAGCAAATAAATACATAAAAAATGAAATAACTTTACAACGTGAAGCTTTTTAGCTACCAAATGCTATGATCTGGCAACCATCCACGAGCCCTAGCGTCACAACATTGAGATTAGCATTGGTAAATGCCTAGCAAACATGCTAATATGCGGCTAGTTTGTATTTATTCATTCTCTGCGGTATATAAAGCTGTTAGACATCGTTATCACTTTTTTTTTTTTACTTTTGACGACAGTGACAATGGGTTTGACTTCACTTAACAGGACTTGACGGCAGCAAAAAAAAGTGTAAGTAGCTTGTTTGAGGTAATTTGTCCAGAAACTCCTCAGGGTGTGTTGTTAATTGGTCAGAGTGTGTTTTGAGCGTGTATTGACTTGCTCCGGCCTGTGCGATGAGGATGTGGTGCGCGTTGGGGGTTTTGTGTTGATGTGTGACTAATGTTAATGGTTTTTTGAAGATGTTGAGCTCGTAAAATGGCTCCTGTCAGAGATAAAGATTTAGATGGCGCAAGCAATTTCCGTAATTCCTCAAATACAAGACCTTGAAGACAGATGGGAATTGGGTGACCAGGCATCTTTCTTCGGTGGCTCTGTTTTTGTCTCAGGCTGGAAATAGCCTTCCGTTCCAAAACAGATGGTTTCAACAAACTGAAATTATTTATGAAAAATAATTACAAATAATTTGCTCAGTAAGCTCAGACTGAGTCTTATTGTTTGGTTGGGACAGACACACAAAGTAGGCATATTTTCCTACTGTTGTCTCTCACATGTACACACACTCACACACACAAATAAGACACTTACTGTCCGGCTCTGCCTCTATATCAACAACAATATTTCTTATGAACTCTGGGCTAGCAGCTCTTCATGAATTTTTATTAAGCAAAACTCTAAGCAGATTGATTTCACACAGCGGCTTTATTGCATTTTTATTTAATTCTTTTTTTCTTCTGATCTCACTCTCTCTCATTTCCCTGCCAGTCCTGGCAGATTTACCTCTTGGGATTTGTGGCACTGAATGGACTCATTGTGTGTGTGTGTGTGTGTGTGTGTGTGTGTGTGTGTGTGTGTGCATGTAGTGACGATGTTCAATGGGTTTATATAGGAGAGAAAAATATAGAAAAAAGTGACATTTTTATAATTTTTTAAAAAATTGTCATTCAAATCTATATGAAGGAGAAATAATGCTGTCTTATACTTTAGAAGCTGGAAATATTTATTGTTTAGCGTCGAGTTTTTGACAGTGAAATCATTGCCACACAATCTCTTATGACTTACCGCTTTTCTGAAATATAATTTATTTTTATGCTATTTTTATTAATTTTGTTTTTAATGGTCATTTTTGTAAATGAGCTTCCATGTATTATGCAACATGACTCTAGATGAATGAAAACATCCTGCAAAGTTGTAAATCTGAAAATGCACATGTACAAAGCTATTGTCTCTCAAAAGAAAGAGTCTACTCTGAATCACTGAAACGAGTCGTTTTCAAAAGGAATCACAAGTTTGACGTTGACATCAAAATCAAACATTAACGTATCGCTGTCCACTTGTTGGTCTTTTCGTGTTGGTCTGAATGAAAATGTAAATTCATTCTTCACCACTAGGTGTCTCTTTTAACGCGGTGAAACATCTGTTTCCACGGTAACACTGTAAACAAAGCAGCACTGAGCTCACAAACACTGCTTTATCAGACATGATGAGAAGAACATGAGAGCGATCGACCGATCACTGCAGAGAAAAATGAATCGTTGAGCAAATTGTTTGGGAGCAGTTCATTATCCATAATAGTGGCACTTTAAAGACTACTCAAAATAGAAGAAGGTTATGTATAGTTTTAGTTATGTATAACTTTAGTTATGAGTTACGACAGTGGAAGACGAAAGAGGACCAGGCCTGGGCTTTATATATATATATATATATATATTAGGACTTTTCATGGTCAGCAAGCAATGTAACAATTTAGAGATAATTTCAAGGTAAATCATATAGTGCAGAACTGTAATAAGCAACAGCTTATTAGTGATTATGTCATAGCGTTTTGCTTGGACATTTCCCCGCTGCTTTCGTAATTGAAGATGTACGTGTGCGACCGTGTGTGCCACACTTAGAGTGGTGATAATGTTAAATAGTTAAATGACATGTCCTGATTACGCTCAATCCCGGTCTCTTCTGTATGTGTGTTCATCTGAGCAGAATGAATAGCGATCAGTCGCAGGCCTGCTGTGTGTAATGAGGTATCCCGCTGCTGCATGCTGTTTCACAGCCCAGCAGCTCTGTTTGCACAGCACTCTCCTGCCCACCATCCTCCCTTCATCCCTCACGCAATACTCCTCCATCCCCACGTACCGCAGTCGCTTTTGTGCTGCGCTTTTTTTATCAGTAGCGTTTCGATTCAGTCTTAAAGCTGCAGAGTGTAAATTCCGCACTACAAGTGGCAGCAAATGGCAAAAGCAACGGTTGTTTCCAAACAGGTTTCCTAAACACTCTTAAGGCCCCAAACTCAAATCACTAGTTGAGCTAGAAACCGACATGTCTGTTAACGCTGTCTGTTAGCATGCTTGTTTACACCTTTTTTTTTTTTACCCAAACCAGATGCGTTTATATCCTGATCTGCAAATTTTCATTGGTTAACTCATCGAGTCACCTGTCAATAAAAGTTCAGACGTTTCGTGTCAGAAATATTGTGGATGCACTGTACTTTGCATGGTAATTCACATGATTTTTCATCCCTCCACCTCCCCATCTCCACCTTTATTTCTGTAATTCTCCCTCGTTGTAGTAGCACAATGGGGGATTGAACTCAGAGCTCAAGCTGAGCCTCAGGTTCGAGCCTTCTTTTACCATTTATCATTAACTGATGAAAATCAAAGCATGCTGGAGCATTTTCTTACAAGTGATCATATAATGATATATATATATATATATATATATATATATATATATATATATATATATATATATATATATATATATATATATATATATAAACGAATTCATTACAAGTCATACAGATTAGTACGAATTAGCCACCTTGTAAAATATGTACAAATTGACGCAAGATCTGGCTCTTAACACCATTTTTGAAATAATAATTTCCGCCAAAATCAGCATTGCGTCTGGCCGGTTCTGAAAAAACAATATTTAAATTGACAAAAAATGCAGTATCTGTTGTGTTATTCAGGTATTTTTTTCTTCCTATTTTTCCGAACCGTGACAAAAACCAGTCCCTTCTCCGCAGAACGCGATATATCCGCTCAACCAATCACAGCGCACCATTTCACCAACTGTAATACCCCCGAAATCCTAGTATTCTCTAGTATATCATACTCTGTGCTTTGTCATCGACAAACAAACAAAAAAAATAGGGCTGTGAAATAAATCGTGAAATAAATCGCATGTTCTGAGATCTCGTACGCACATAGTTTTTATAATAGAAATGTAAAAATGCATTTTAACCTTTTGATGCTATTATGACCTAAAGATGCCATGTGAATGTTTAAAACAAATCCTCTTCATCCCTCCTGTCCTCCTCCAGTCTGATGGTAATTAGTTTGCTGTCAATGGTAAATTAACAGGGATCACCCATGCTGTGGCTCCTGGAGTGTCCTGCGGTCCAGCAGGGTCAGTGTGTGTGTGTGTGTGTGTGTGTGTGTGTGTTTCCAGGTGCTGAACGCTGTCCTGCAGGTGTGTGTTCCAGCACACTCAGCATCTAAACCCTACAGAAACATAAGCTTATTTTTGGACAAATCCTGTACGTGTCAGCTCGCGAAAACAACCGTAATGTGATTTTCATGTGCTTCCTCTGATCTCTGATATTCCAGTAGGCCGTAATATGATTGTTTATTCTACACAGTATCATTTACTGTAAATTCAGCTGTTTAGTTGTATTTTCATGTCAGTTTTGAGAGACTGAGAGAGATACATAAAGCATTTGTGGCATAATGTCGATTCCCGCAGAAAACAAATTTCACTCATTTCTCAGTAGGAAAAAAAACAATATTTATAGCAATGCATTAAACATTGATGCGTTTGTCCACGATTTGAATATCAAGCGTCCACAAGAATTGAAGGTTTGAATTTTTGGCCGCCATTTTATACACACTGCGTAACTGAAGAAGCAACTATTTTACTCAGACATAATTGACCGTATGCAATCTGAAGATGACGCGATTCTTTTAAAGATCACTTTACTATGTAGCCTCGGTTTTTCAGTGCTGATGGACATCATGCCACAAATGCCACCGATGGATCTTAACCTGTGTTGAACTGGAACGTTGTTTAATGCGCTTCTGTTCCGTTGCGCAGTGCTCCGTCTAGCTCTTTCTGAAAGCGAGAACGACCTCCTGCAGTGCCGTGGCGTTCTGTCAGAGAGCAGTCATTTATCTGGCTTGATTGGGACGTCCTGCGAGTCGTGCGAGGAGCGGACCGGATCAGAGGAGACCCCAGACGAGGCCGCAGACTCACTCGAGCGGCTTTGATGCACCTGAACCGCACGACTGTAAATCATTACCCGTCTGAAGAACGCTCTCGGATGTGGGCATATGGTTGTTTTGATGAACCCGGATAGTAGTTTATACCTGCTTTCTCTTGCTCCCGTTGTACTCGCTCTCTCTCGCGCACATATATATTATGCCCCAAATCTTTCCCTCTAGGTATATAAAGCCGCACGCGCTTTGCCCAGCCCCCCCCCTACGCTAAAAAACAGTCATTATTATTGAAGCCTGCAGGCGAAGCGCACTAAAAAGGTGGCAGAAATTCACCGCGCGGCTATGGAAATGAGGCCTCTCTCATAACGTTAGTCGCCAATATTTCTGTTTTTCCTCCAAAGAGAGGGAAGAAAAGATTCGAAAGGGGGAGAAAGGAGAGAAAGAAAGGAGAAAATGTGGGACAATCATTGTTCCTTCTCTTGGGTTTTATGAGCTATTAATTAATTATGAATGAATGAGTGAGTGACTTACAGGAAGGCAGGACGGAGGTTTTACCGGTGTTAACATAATTACAATCCCCGCTCGGTCCAGATAGCGACAAAGACCGTTTTCTTTTGCGCCTTTTATCGCCTCTCATTTCGAAATGAAAGCAGATAAAGCTTTATAATGCATTAATTTGTCATTGATTTGCTGGAGACTCTGCGTAATTACTCCGTCGAAAGTGCCCGCCCCCTCTACACGAATGCTACATATGGGCTATATATGGCGTTTGCTTTGTTGCACATTTTTATATATAATAATTTTATATTTTGCGGTTTTCAAAGTATAAAAGGAACAGAAAAAGGGCGAAACAATTCCTAGCTCTCCATTATGAATATATACGAAGAAGCAGCAGCAGCTTCCCTTTTAATACACGCTTTAATCAATATCTGAGGCGCAATTAAAATGATACTGAGTGGGATGAAAATGCTATGGGGGGGAAATTATAGAAGAATATGTTCTTCAAGACCATCCGGACTGTGTGCTGTGGCACTGAACTAGTCTTCTGGACTGATCTCTTTTCCTTTGGTCCGAGCAATGGATCACTAATCTAGCGTAGGCCTAGTATTATAAAGCTGGTTTTAAGTTTTAGATTACCCCAACTGAAGGGTGAGATCCACTGAAATGAATACAACAATCGAGAAGCCTTGTGTTTTGCAATATTGCAACAAATAGAGCCTATTTAAAATGTACTTTACTTTTACAATATATGTAATTGTTAATACATTCATTGCTAAGGAAATGTACAAAATAACTTACAAAATACATGATATTTTGGCATAAAAAGTTGATGATTTTGACCTATAAAATGTATTTGTGGCTATTGCTAAACATACGGACGTACTCATGATGTTACGAAATGGACCAAGACATGGAGGTGAGTAAAACGATAATGATGTTTATTGATACAAATATAGCACGGAGATCATTGGAAGGTGGGTAATGGATGTTTGGGGAGCTTAGATTGACGACGGCTCGGACAGGAACTTGGATCTGACACACCACAGACAGCGACTGGGAACTGGAACATACAGGAGACGCACTGGAACTGGAGAAGAAAACAAGAGGTAAGTTTCAACAGGCTTCGACTCACTAGAGCTTCAGCAGTAGTCCACTTAGCGTAGTAGCGAGATCGAACACCGAGGGAACTGTCGGGTGAGCTTTCATGCTGTTGATGGTTGATGGTGATGATAATGATGCGCAGGTTTGACTGATGGTGATTGGGAACGTTGTGGCTGGCTGAAGAGTGGGCTGGATGGTGGTTGGCTGGTGGAAGAGCCTGGCAGGTTTTGGTGGTCCTTATAAAAAAACAGATAAATTACTCATACAGCAACCACATTTCCAGTGGAGGAGAGACGACGGTGGCACTAATATGGAGTGAAATAATTGAATTGAATTTAATTGAAGACTACATTTAATAGACATGGCTAATGTTTGAAACAACGGTATAAACACAAAAGCAGATGAATATACTTCTGTTCGATCATGTTTTGGAAGGAAGAAGAAATGGAAGAGATGTAAGTGTATGCATGGCCTTCATAACTGTGATAAGATTACATTGTATAAATATTATCTCCCAGATTCACAGGCCAGTCTCAGACTAAAATGCATGTTTAACTGAAACATATCTTGTACTGACACATCTTATATATCAATACCATTGTCTTTTGCAAACCAGTAATGTTCTTAAAGTTATATAGATTTCTATTCCTGGCTTAAGCTAAGCCCTGTCTGTGAAACCCTGTCTATATGTTCTATGGCTATTCAAGAACCAAACAACGTCCTTGTTCATATAAGGCATATACGTTTTAAATTACATAACGACCTCACAGCAGCTGTATGTCGTGGGTTAACTGAGACCTGTTCTGAGGACCGCCTCCTTATTGACTGGCACATCTTTCAAATTGAATTTGTGCATATGCATATTTAAACCTGACATGTCAGTAAGCTTTGCACCAGATTTCTTGTGAAGGACACCAAATTGGTTCAGTGGTGACAGGTGTGAATGCGCAGAAGCGTGAATAACTTATCGGAATACTGCGTTAGGCCACACCCTCTCATGAATAATAATGAGAGGTACTTAGAGAACAGTGTTGTGAAGAAATATACTACATTTCTATGATATATTCGATTATTTTTCCCGCACTAATATCAGACAAAATGGACAACCTAGCGATAAACACAATTAGAGACCCAATGGGAAATAAAAGAAAACCCTTTCATTGAAGTTCAAGTTCTAAAATATCATAAGGCTATTGACATTTCGGCAATTGCTTTAGTTTATAGTAAAAAGCCCTACAGCACAATTTGCTTGAGCGTATGTGTTTTCGTGTGAAAAACAGACGACTGCCACACAACACACACACAGAAACCGCACACACATTTAAGGACACGGTTCAATCGAGGTCAGTCCATAAAGGGATTAGGGGTCAAGTATTCAGTCCCTATATAGCTATTGTGTGATCAATAGAAGTGAATTTCCAATATTAGAGGAGAGAGCTGGTTCAAAGTGTGCTAATAGTATTCTCTTTATTGCAAGACCTCATTATTTTACCATGAACATAAAGATTGAAGATGAATGAAGAGTCACTGTGCTGTATATCTCATCTGATTGGTTGGTTACATGGTCTTGAAGAATTCAGATTTAGCTTTGAAATTGTTTTGGAAAAAATCTTAGCATTTTATATTAAGGACTAATTCTCCCTATTAACTAGTTGCTTATTAGCATCCATATTACTTGCAAATTGACCGTTTATTAGTATATATTAGTTAAAGCACATATAAAAGGGGTCAAATTATGCAATTTCTGGTTTTTCTTTCTCTTTGGGGTGTTACAAGCTGTTAGGGCATAGATACGATTTCTAAAGTGGCAATTAATTAAAGCTTCAAATCCAAAGAGATATTCTTTATAAAGTATGACTTGTCTACCCCCCCTAAAATTGCTTAATATAGCTTAACATGAGTTTTGCATTGGTGTTATTTGCTATTGATCTTTTTTCACCTATAAGTTTCTCTTCCAGGATTTGAGCAGAATGACAGAGGAAAAATCTCCACATGTTGTACTGGTTAAGATCATTAAAGGTACTTGAACTGATATCCTAATAAAACACACCTGAATCAAGAAGACCAGAAATAGATAGGTCAGTTATGGGAGACAGCCATTCTTTTGGGGAGACTCCAGGTGTTAGGGCAGGGGTGCTCTGCTTTAGGAGAAGTGTCCATGTCATTAGTTCATGGTGACATTCAATGAAATTTGCTGAATCAAAATTCACCAGCATTTGTATTGAAGTTGAGAAGATACATTGTAGCTGGAGAGATGGACAAGAGTTCCTCGTCTCTGTCTTTGGTTCTCCATCCCTCACTCTCTCTCTTTTGGCGAGTGATTTATTCCCTGGTCTCGATGGGATCAGTGGTATGACATATCTGGATGAACGCCGGTGCTCTGTCATCTTCATTTCATTCGAGTATTCATTCAAGTTAATCTCTCCAGAAGGTTACTGGCCATTGCCTCTACATTAGCGGAGGTTAATTCTCATCAGTTAGAGAGGGACCAAGCCACACCGCTCATTAATTCTGCATATCAAAATTGACACGCTAACCCTCCCTGCAAACAGTCTGATCACATCCTGGTCAACCTGAGCTGCGAAACATAAAATCTTTTCTACCCATTCTCTATCATATTGAAAAGGTCATTTAATATTAGTGAATCGGTTTGTGGTGCTTCATGTGAACTGGTTCATACAACAGTCTCGTTATGAAAATACCTGGTGTAAATGCATTTGAGGCGGATTGCAGTCTGGTCATGCAGAATTAAATACATTTCAGATGGAACTGGACAAAGTGTAAATGTGTATGTTTGTTGAAACCACATACCAGTCTAAAAATGGTAACTATAACAAGCATGTTATACCGGGTCACAACATAGCACTACTGCAACACGAATCTCTATAAGGCCCTCTCTTTAGCGAACAGATGCTCAAACTGCCACAAATGAAATGGAAAGTATGCCGTTCAACACGTAGTCATCTCCATTAAAAGCAGTGCGAATAAATTCTCTCATCAGTGCTAAAGCCACCCACTCTCCTACTGAGGTCTTTGCTCTTTAAATTAGTTGATGATAAATAATGCAGTGTAGTGATGTTGCATTCAGTGTTGACTTTGCATATTGCAAATGACTTTAAAAGGATACTCCTCCCCAAAAATAAAAGTTTGTCATTAATCACCATGTCGTTCCAAACCAATAAAAGCTTTGGTTGTCCTCAAAACACAATTTAACATATTTTGGATGAAATCTAAGAGGCTTGTGACTGTCCCATTGAAAAGAAATCTTTATGTACGGGAATAAAACAAAAATAACTTTATTAAACAATTCGGCTGTTAGCATCTATTTACACTTTGATTTGAACACGACTTATCTGTGTGTAACGACTAAATTTATGATGATTGTGTTCGGTAGATGCTCTCCAAAGTGACGCTACGGCGCAGAATCGTTGAATAAAGATGTAATTTCATACAAAAAGTATTCTTGTTGTTTCATAACGTTAAGGTTGAACCAACGATATCAGATGGAGTATTCAGACTATGCCTTTCACAGTTTTCTAGACCTTGACAGCGTTCATTACTCGGCAGTCAACGCTAGCTATCAGTAAAATAGCGAACGTGACAAAAGTTTGTCAAAACAGTTTCTGCAGAGATGACTGGCATCTTCTTGTACTGAGCAATGAACAAAGCAATACTGGTAACACTTTAAATTAGGGGAGACTTTTCATTAATAACTACATCAATTGCTTATTGGCGTGCATATCATGAAAGCATTGGTGGTTGTGTCTTATAATCTCTACCCCAAACCTAAACTTAACAACTACATCACAACTATTAATCAACAGCTAATTTTGTGCAGGAAAAAGTTTTCTTTAATACAATATGTGTTCCCTATTCCTGATATGTCAACTTAAATTCTGCTAATCTGAATTTATATTAAGTCAAAATAATTGTTAACAGATTTTTTAAAATGCTCTTTCCTAGGGCACCAAGTGAGTCAGGACTGCTCCTTATTTCCCTTCCAAAAACACACTTGTACCGTAGCTGACTATTTTTTTCAAAGGTTAGCTTGACTGAATTACTTGAAATTATGAGGAATGTTGTTGGGGTGCAGTCTTGAGCAATGTATACACAGAAAGAGAAGACAAGAAAGAGCAACTTCACTCATCAATGCCAAGAGTAAATCGAACACAGGTCCTGTCGGCTGTCTTCCACCTTTTGGCCGTCCTTTTTTCATTCCTTCCTTGACTGTCCCTTCATCTCTCTCTCTCTCTCTCTCTCTCTCTCTCTCGGTCCCTGCCAAAGCTAGTGTTGAGGAACTAATCTATAGCTAACTTTTTGGATGTTCTTTCAGAACATCTTTCCCACGTTACTGTTAAGGTTAAAGGGCCACGGCAGGCCGTAGCCATATGTGCACTTACTTTAAAAGCCCATTTATACTGGAGAGTGAGAGAGAGAGAAACACACACGGAGAGAGAGCTGTCTCCTGTCACCTTGTGATATGGATCGTTTTGTTTTGTGGGGCTTGTTACTGAATATCAATGTCTGCGGATGCGACAGGTCAAGGGTATCCCATCCAACAGAACAGACAGCAGCACACAGATCAAGAGTGGCATGACTCGCTTTTTCAATGCAATAAAGAATAATGGATTGATCACACACAAATGCAAAAAAAAAAATTGGGTTCAAGTCATCCGGGCGAAGCACAAACCTGTAATTTTAGCTCGCTTCATGTCGCCACCTTTTCTGATTTAATACATATTGTTGAGTTCATGAATACGTATTTGGTCGTATTCATGCAAATCAAACATTTAGTTTGGCCTTCGGTTTTTATTGCGGGGAGTGTGATGCGCTTGCAGTTGATAAGTTGCGTTCGAAGCCTTTTCGAGCCAAGAAACACAGACAATTACAAAGCCACGCGATTGAAAATGTGATCAGCACCAGAGGTAATACGGTGAGGATTGATTGTAATGATTATCTTGTTTTGAAGCTGTCTCTCTTTCATTGACTTGTCTGGTCTGGCAGCGGTGGCAGACAGACGCTAGGGTCCTGAAGGGCGAGAGAAGAAGACAGGTAATCTTTTAATCTCACCTCTCCATTTCTCTGGCTCTGTTCCCACCCACTCCCCCCTTCCGAGACATTTCATATTCTAATCATTCCTTTTTCTCTCCCGTCGAACCGCCTCCAACTGCTGTTCACGGTCCTCCAGAGCCTTCGCGCTTTTAAACCCTCTGCTAAGTTTATTGAATATTTCCCTCCTTTTCTTTCCTCTTTTATGGAATATATTTCGTTTCTTGGAATATAAAGGAATAGCGCTTTCCTCTCTAACTCTAACCCCTTCCATTCCTTGCCCCTCTCGTCTGCCTCGTCTTCGTTCTATGCCCGAAGGTTACAACTAAATGTGCATTATTCAGCGAAAAACAAAAGACTGGGAAAATTGATTTGGTTATCAGACGCAGTAGCGGTGGGGCACTTTGATCAGGCCCTGAAAGGCAGCGCTACATGTCAGAAATGTGCTATAGCAGCTCTTTCTGAGTTTTACAATAACAACACCCTTCCAGTCGTGCAGGGTAAGGCCCTGCGGTAATTCCTGACGTGTCTCCCTCTGTTTCCGCTTCTGTCTTTCTATCTATATCCTCTCACTTTCTTTGATTCTTCAAGAAGTCAACACAGTAGAGTCTTGTGCTGCTTTGTAAACGATTTGGAGCCAATGGTCTGTACTTTATTGATATTTTGAGCCTTGGCGCGTATGTGGGAAATGGAGGTTCGAGTCTGGCCTGCAACTGGTCTTCTCCTCCTAATTACTTATGACACTGTGCTATATTGAAAGAGGATTTATTTTTGGATAGTGACCGGCTGACTGCACATTATGGCCTGGTTGCTCAAGGCATTCAATGTATTCTTCAGAGACAATTAGTCGTTCTTTGTTTTAGAGCACTTTAATTACTTTATTCGCAGATGTAAAAAAGAAACGCATGCAAACAGAGCCATCAAAATAACACCATACAGACTGGAACACAAAGAAACTATACTTTCATCTTTATCCGTCTTATTAAATAACAAACATGTAAGCCCATGCTGCGTATTTATAAATATATATTACAGTGTTTCTGTATAAACGTTCACGCACCTTCATTATTAAAGAGTTCGCACGAGCGTATTGATTAATTTATCATCAGTCAAAACCAGAGCTTAACCTGTATGGCCAAAATGTTTGTAATATTTGTGTTGACAGCCAGAGACGGTCATCTTCTCCATTGCCTGTGGTTTCTGCAGCTCAGCTAACAGCCAGCACGGGCAGTTACAGGGCAGCCTGGTACTTAAAGCAAACAGCTTTTAATAAGCAATAGAGGCAGGAGTGAAACCCACAATAACAGACGGCCTACATCAATTATTGGATACATATCCATCACTGGACTGACTTATATGTGACCCTCAGCACCTGCCAGCCGGGATATTGACCGAGCGCTGCTCTCTAGCGTGCGGTGACAAGTTCCATTTGCAATCGCATTTATTAACTGGCTGTTAAAATGACTGAAAGCGCTCCCTCTTTGGCCCGCTTTTCATTAATTTGAGGTTGGGAAGAAAAAAAGATAACTACAGAGGGAGAGAATGAAGTGGAGGTGTAAATGTGATTGAGGTGGGGACCTGGAGGAGGAGGAGGAGGGGGTCTTACCAAACCAATGTGCCTTTGACGTGTCTCTCAATTAGAAGGGAATTTTTGTGGTTGCAATTGCGATGAGGTTCTTTTTTAATCAACAAGCTCTTTGTGTGTATCGAAGCGACAGCTGTTAAGAGCAGCACTGATCCCAACCCTTCCTTTCCTTTCCTTTCCTTTCCTTTCCTTTCCTTTCCTTTCCTTTCCTTTCCTTTCCTTTCCTTTCCTTTCCATACCTTCTCTTCTCTTCTCTTCTCTTCTCTTCTCTTCTCTTCTCTTCTCTTCTCTTCTCTTCTCTTCTCTTCTCTTCTCTTCTCTTCTCTTCCCTTCCCTTCCCTTCCCTTCCGATGGATATCACAATACATAACTACCTGTTTTATTTTTTAATTGTATCCCTGTAAAGAGCTCCAGCACACTGGGGATGGCAGGACTGAAGAGGGAGCTGTTCTTGAATGACAGGCAGCTCACAGGTAGTAGATCCATTATCTAATGGCCAGTCAGTTAATTACATGCCCAGCTGACATGTTTATAAGGCTGAACTTTACAGTACCATTACAGCAGCGCCTGCGGTGCTGAGACAGAGCACTGGGTCGGCGCGGGCCCGCCACGGGGCAGACTTGGCCCTCTCTCGTCTCCCTTCACCCTATTATATGCTAATGACGGCCATTTGAGAAATGCAGGGTTACAAGGAGTTAATTTAGAGGGTCATTACGCCTGGCTATATTTCACAACGGCCGACCTGTGCTGGCTCTCACAGGGGCTTAGCTCAGAGGTTGCCGTAAGGGGGGCTGAAGGGTGGTTTACGTCTCACCGGGGACAAATGGAGCGGCGATGGCAGATACTTGAAATAAGGACACAGTAAAAAAGCATCGCTGGCATCTATACAGGTTAGACCGAAAGAGACAGGAGTTGCATCAAATTTGAACAACTGTACAGTGATGAGACGTGTGGCGCATGTCACACAGTGTGTTTGTGTACGTCTGCATGTGTGTGTTTGAGTTATGCACTGAGCAGGATTGAGACCAGATTTATCGCTGACATTTATAAGGGTGCGAGAGTGAGTGAGCGAGTGATAAGGTGAGGGCTGAATGATGTAGGGCTCACTATCACTCAGACAGGAGTCAAGCTCCCCGCGCCCGCTGCACCCTAAAGGGCAGCCCTTTATAGCTGTCACCTGATATATGCTATTCTACAGCAGATTTAAGAGCTCCGCCATCACCCATGCTCCACCGCTACAGTATTTCACAGCCGTCTATGAACATATTTGGATTCTAATTTGACATCACTTGCCAACTAATTAATTTCTTTTATCTTATTTTTATTTTTTTATTTTTTATTCTTTTTATTTTTTGCAACATACTTGTCTTTCTATATAAAGATATATTTTTCTCTAATTTTGCAATTTTTTTAATGTCTTCTCATTTCAGCTGCTTCTGTCAGGAAAGCAAACTAATGAAATCCTGAATTAAATATGATTTGTTTAAAAATTTAATCAAATCTTACAGTCAAATTTTTATGCTGATAGCTTAATTTAATAATGAAATGATTAGATACTAAAAATGTAATGAAATAGTAATAATAATAATAATAATAATATAATATTTTTCACCATGCTTACCTGTTTGTTATTGTGTCAGTGTATTTTATTGTTTTTATATATATTTTTAACCATCATTATGATTTTATAATACAATAATTTTATTGGGTTTATGTTTATTAATTATAAATATAATGCAGTATATTACAGTACACGGAATCATTACAGGTGATATTATAAAGCATTCTAAATTTAGTTTAATTTATGTGTGTAACAACTCTTTATATATTAATTCATGATGCATTACAGTAAGTAATTGAAAGTCTTTGAAATTTGTATTATTATTCATTTTTGAATATATAAAATATTACCCACTAACACTGCATTTAGTCAAAATTGGGTATTACTGCAAGAATGAATTGTTTTATATAATTAAAAATGACTTAATACTTAAATATTCAATTGGACTCAAAAAAACGTACACACTCACACTGACTCATTAACAGTTTGGTCTCTTTACTGGAACACAGAGAGTTTGGGTCCAGATGTCTTTTCCAAAAAACACGTCACTGCACTGAGCCTGTTCAGAAATCGAACACAACCAGATATAAATCTGTCTGAATGAGACCTTACTCAGACATATAGGGGAATTTATTGAATCTTTCGAATTACGAAGTTAAAACAAATTTAGCGTATATTTACGTTTCAGAATTATGCAGACTCTGTAGTCTGACAATGGATGCTCAAATTATATAACGAAGACCACTCTCATTTCATGAACCAAAACAAAGCAGAAGTGCTCTGAAACAGCTTTATAATTGCATTATCATCCAACAACTTAATCGCTGATTTTCCGTTCAACAAAAAACACAGCCTGTAACTCATCACCTAATGGAAGCAGCGTCGATAGTTTGTGTAAATGGGGATTATGAGACTATTTGAGAATAGATATATTGGTCTTCCTGGCTTATGGTGAGCTATTAGACAAGCTTTTAGATTGTTTGTTATGTACATCCAAGCTCGCTGCATTCAACAAGAAACCCTGGATTCATTTCAAAAGCCATTACTAGCGATCAATGTCATTTTACTTTCGCATTCTACGACTGCCTCCTCGGATAATTCCAGTTATGTCTCGTCTGACTCGAAGCGGTGATTTCCTGAATTCCTGAATCGGACGTGCCTTCAGTGGCGCACACTGTTTGCAGGAAAGACTGTTTAATTCTCAGCCTTTTGCATTGCACTGAAACAAAGATCCTTCTCCTTTCAAATGGCTTGATCTTAAAATCTGTGGAAGTGGAAGTGGCATTTTCGGTTACCCTGCCGTCAGAATTTTCACGCAGAGGGTCCTGGTAAGCTGGCCTCGGTCAGCAGTGCAGGGCAGGATTTATGCTCACACTTAAGGAGTGGGATCAATAGAAGATAATGCTAGTGAGGAGCAGTACGGTCCAGCGATTTCGTTTTTTAGTGCCGCAACATTTGCTAAGAAAGGCCTGTGGGGATTCAGCACCGGGGAACTGGATTCCACCGCAATCTTTTCTCTGGAGCATCCTATCAACGTAAAGAGAGGGAACCCTTTTAAGCTGGGTCAGAATATCTGGAGAGATTTCTGGATGAGGGTCGAAAAGCTTATGTGCTTAATAAATACTCTCCCAGACTTAAATGTGAGACACTAACATCAGACAGCTGTAAGGAAGAAATGCGTTTTTCCTGCAGTACTGCTCAGATTTTGAGTTGTTTTTTCGTTTGAGCTGTGGCTTAGTGGTTAGTGCATGAACTCAAGACACACTGAGCCAGGGTCATTATGGAGACGGTGGTTCAAGTTCAGCCTGTGCTTTTTCACAATCTCATGGACTGTCTTTTGTCCCTTCAAAACTTTCTAGAAACCCCACAAATAAGGAAAACAGGCCAGGTTTATCTTAAGTCACACATATGTGCTATACAAGTTAATGCAAATGAGTACCTGAGGAGCACATTTCAAAGATGTGACCCCTTTGTAAACATTTCGTTACAAACATGCATTCTCGCATTACTGTGGAGGCAAGAAACTACAGTGATCAAGGGCAGTAAGATACTGTCAAATGTATTAGGCATTAAACTGGATGCGTTATTGTTAGGAAATGATCTATAGACCCCTTCAAACTCTTGCTCTCTCACGCCAGAAGTTATAAGAGAAAAGTTACAGAAGAAGAGTTTACGTTAACATTCTTTGTGGCTATACTAAGAATGTATTATGAGTCAGTTAGGAATGCAACAATGCATGAAATCAAGTTTTCATAGCTAGAACTGCTTGCATTTAAGTTCTTTTTTCTGCTTACTGTACATCCAGGTGACTATTTTATGATTAAGAACATCTGATAAAAAATGGTAAGTGTGTCCGATCCTGCTCCTAGAGGAGGCCGTCTCAAATTTGGCTTTAACCCTAATTAAACATATTTAATCCAGCTAATCAAGTTCTTCAGGATTACAAGTAACATCTAGACAGGTTGAAGCCATGGTCCTCTAGAAGCAGAATTGGACACCTCTGTTCTACACAAACTACCCATCTTGAGAATTAACCAATGAATGAAGGACACCTATCAAGGATCTGCAGTTCACATATCGTTTCTTTTACACACTGACTTAGCCTTGCTTAAAAAGCCAAAAGTGTCTTTACTGGTGGTCTCCTAAACTTGCCAAGATGGTATTTCGCTCATTTGGCTAATTGGCTGTCTAAATCCAGCAATCCTGACCAGTATGGCGAGGTTGTGAGACCAAACTAAACATTTTAAGTCGGTTTAACCGTTTTCCTCAGCAATGCCTGGTAAACCAAGTGTAAAGGAATGACTAAGAAACCAAAGGCAGAAGACACACTCATCATAACGTCAGCTGTGTCCTTCCTGCCACCTCTGACCTGACCGTTTCGGAGGTCAGGCATCTTAGTGAACACTTAAACCTTGCTTGAAGAGTTTGACCCGTCCGTTGTTGCAGACTCCCTCCGCCTCCTTCCAGACCTCCGCCCGCCCTCTCACTGCAATTCACCCCTTCAATAATCCCCACAGCCAATCAATAGTAACCGTTCTCTCAATAATTCATAACATTAACATGCGCTCAATGGCCCAGTGGATGGATGGGCGAGACAGAGGAGGCCCATCATTCCAGTATTGATCCCCCAGAGGGAGTCGATAGCCCAGGATGTGATGGACTTATTGCCGGGCCTCTTGCAGACACCACTGCTTGTATGCTTGTAGAGAGTCCAGAACACCCTAAACACACCATGATATATCTAAATCATATATGCATGTGCTCTCAGATGCTTCTAATGGTCATTAAGTCCAACATGATGTTATTTTGTAATGTAGCCTGGGTTTCTATTTTCCCTTGGTTTTCAGGATTGGTATAACCTAACTTTGCCTAACCTTAACCAAAAGTTGCTTCAAAATGCAGTAGACCAAGCATGCATTTGATGTCAATAGGGAATGTGGTAACACTTTAGAACAGGTAACAATTGTTAACTATTAACTATGACTTTTCCCTCAATAAATTGTTAATTTGCTGCTTAATAATAGTTAGAGAGGTAGTTGTTAAGTTTAGGTATTGTGCAGGATTAGGGATGTACAACAATCTGTAGAATAAGGAATTAATATGTCCTTAATTACTACTAATAAATGGCTAATATTCTAGTAATGTGCATGCTAATAAGCAACTAGTCAAGAGATCTAAAATAAAGTTTTACCAAGTTAACACTTATACCTATTTTAATGTCTCTTTTTTTCTTAAACCAGCTCAAGATAGGTTTCTGATTTTAGCCTGTCAGTTTTCATCTGATTATTCTTAACCAGCTAGCTGCTAAACTAAACTAGCAGGGAATTTAAATATGCAATTTTCAATAGTTTTTTCTCTCACTATCGGAACAGACATACAACAGATTTTTGTCTTGAAACCGGCGGAGAACCACTAATACAGACTGGGATCCAAAAGTTTGAAAGTATAAATGAAAATCAAGTAATATTTTAGTGTAAGAATTAATTCTCACTATTAGCTAGTTGCTTATTAGCATGCCTATTATTAACATGTTAGCTGTTTATTAATAGTTGGTTATATTTTACATCCTTAATAACCCAAACTTAACAACTACCTTATTAACTAATAATAAGAAGCAAATTGGGAGTCAATTGAGGCAAGTCGTTGCTAATGGTTTGCTAATGGTGAGAATTGGACCTTAAAATAACTTGATTTTGCATATTTATACTTTTTTCATTACACATGATATTAGCAAAACACATCGAAAGAAACGTTGTCATAAAATTTACTTTAAATTGATTAATGACCTAAAAAATGTGCAGAATCTTAAATATAAAAACACACCTACACACTCGGTATCCGCTATTCTTACTCCCTGGAGCCTAACCAGGGCAATTAACCGCTAATTAATGAATCTAGTCCTGTAGATTAGTCACCAATCTAGAGGAATATGGCAGTGTGTGAAGTCGCTGTAAAGGTTTGGGGACGCGCACACACATGCTCTCGGTGGTAAGTGTGCGGCGGGATGGGCGGTTGGCAGGCAGGTTTCCTCTCTAGGGAGCACGCTGAACTCAATTCCAATCGTTTCCACTTAAAGAGAGCAAAAGCGGGTGGAGAAGAGGAAGGGAGAGATGCGGGGGGAGGGAGAGAGCGTGGCTGACAGCGAGGGCTTGAACTGATACATGGGAATGTGTGTATGAGCGGATGTCCCTGCATGTGTGTGTGTGAGTGTGTGTCTCATTAGCATGTCAATTGACTACATCTGCTTTGCACATGAAAGGTGTAGGATCACTACGTGTAGGAGGACAACGGAGGAGGAGGAGTGTGTGTGTGTGTGTTTCTTTCTCTCTGTCTGTATTTATTTTCTCGAGTTATTCTGGACGATGCATTTCCACCCTTTAAACCTGTGGCCCAAAACATACTGTATTTCTCACACAAGTTTGCTAAATAGTGCTTATCAATCATATTTTACTGGAAAAGACCCTTAAAGGAGAATGCAAAATTCACTTTGCAAGTTGTTTGAACATAAATTTGCGTGGAAATCTGTGCACACATCCATCTTATAATGTTAAGTCCCTATTTTAAATCCTCTTTCTCAAACAAGGCTGTTCTCAGATTCCTGTCAGAATGATGTAGTTCTGCACAGGCCCCTCCCACGGGAGGTGATTGACAAGACCGTTACCTTAGCCCCGCCCTGAGTGATCTGTCATCAGTCATTGTGTTGACTTTGGTGCAAGGGTACACCAGATGTTTCTGATTAAGAGATTGAGGTGTTTTGTTGTTGTATGTAATAATGAATATAGCAGTCATCGTTTATTCCTGACATGAGTTGCTGAGGACACAGAGGATCAACCGTACTTTTATTTTGAAGGGAATTTCGTGCGAATCATTCATGATTCAGCAGTATAAGGTCACCTTTCCTAATACTGTGCTATTTAGGAAATTCCACAACTAAAGTCTGATGAGAACGGCTTGTCACTCCACAGAAGAGAGGGGCGGGGTCAGCAGGGCTCATTAGCATTTAAAGCAACATGGACTAGAATGGACTGGTGTAAACAAAAAGGTGTTTTTTACACCGAGCATCAATGCACCAAAAAAAATCGCTATGCATTCACTAGAGTAAAATTATGATTCATTTTCGTGAGTGGAGATCAAAATACTAATAAAAATCCCTGAATAAACTAAAACAAGTTTGCTATCAATGGTAACTTTATGAAGGTACAATGATATTTTTCGCACAGAAAGGAAAAAAAAATAAAGTCATTATTAGTATTTTTTGCGTCATAAAATACAGAGTGAACCACCGATGGCATCTGACGATGTGTTTCATAGTCACAAACCTAGTTTTCATCCAAAATATCCAAAATTGAAGACAAATGAAGCTTTTAAAGGTTTAGAATGACACAGGGTTCAAAAATGTTATTTTGGGGTGGAATGCAAAAGTGACATTATTTCACAGCACGTTAAAACTGTGTGAAAAATAGTGTTAAATGAATTAGTAGAGATTTGAATCCTCCTCGCACTAAGTTTTAATGCTTCTAGTGTTTATTTCAAATGTAAACGATTTGTATGTATGGCTGTGTTTTTGCCGTTTTGCAGAAATGCATGCAGAGGCGGGTATTTCCAATGAGCCCGGGTCCTTTCAGCACGACACCTTCAAATGACATTTATGAAACTGAGATCTATTAGACAGCGATTTCAACAATTTGACTGTGTCATACTCATTCTGTTGCATTATTTATATCATTCAGATGTCATTCTCCTTCGCGTTCCCACATCAAGGTGAACCGTCAAGAGAGCAGCAGTGCTCGCAAACCGCAGCCTCGAGAAGCGTGTAAAAGGTGAGATAGAGTATCAGCGCAGAGAGAGGCGTTTAAGTGAAGGGTGTAGACCTCATCCAGCTGTTGGGAGCTAAACAAAGACAAAGGAAGAGCCCTTTGGCTGCTTCTCTGACAATAGCATGTTAGGGGATGAAAGTGAAATGGGCCGCACCGGATGATGGGAGGGCAGAGGGGGTGACGAGAGGGGCTCTCGCTGCCACGGGCGAGAAAACACAACAACTTAATTCACCATCAAACACTTTTTGCCTTTGGGCGCTGTTAGCGTGTTGGCCGACCTTCCGCATACACACGTGTGCTTTATAGCGTGTGTTTGACAGCTTGACTCATGGAGCACCTGCGAGCTGTCAGTCCACGCAGACATGCATTACACGAGCGTAGATCCAGTGACCCCTCCGTCACTGAAGAGAGAAATAAAAGTAAATCTCGGAAATGCCTGCAGAGCATGTAAAGAACAGGCGCGCAGCTTGACAGGTTCTCCAAGAGAAGACCAGCACGAAGACTTTATTAACTAGCTGCTTATTAGCATGCATATTTATATTCGACCATATTTTAGATCTCTTATTCGCCTAATCTTAACAACTTCATTACTAGCTATTAATAAGCAGCAAATTAAAACATTTTTGTCAAAATATAATCTTCTGAAACTCAAATCTATCCCCTTTAATTATAATATAATGATTTTTTTGTTGCCTTTTTTACTGCTATATTTCGTTCTGTGAAGCGCAAAGTCTTTCCATGAAATTACAGAAAAAACAATAGATATCAGGGAAATAATAGGTGAAACTGAACAATTGCAAGTCAAATTAAAACGTAGTATTTTTGGTCAAAGTGCGCTGCCAAATACTGACAAACATTTATCGTTAAACCGAAATATACTTTAATGCCATTTAAACACGTAAAAAGCGAATTTTGCATCCAATGACTTTTAAGTGTGTTAAGAAAGTGTGTCGTTTTAACACTTGAGCAAAAAAAAAAAAAAAAAGAGTTTAGGTGATGGGAAGGAATGTGAAATACATGCAGTGCAGAGATAGACAGCAGAAATGCTCTTTGTACTACAAAGGACACTCAGATGAAGTTGTGGCTTGACTTTATCTAACTTTGTAGTACAGGGACAATGTTTTTGTTTGAATGACAGATGTCTTGAATGTTTAGTTCTCAGACAGCGTGTGCGTGAGTGTGTGTACGCGCACTGCTGGTACCGTGTTAGATGCAATACCAGTCGAGACCACAGGACAGAGCAAACTGTAATATACGTATTGAACAGACTTATTGCTCACCAAGGTCATGTCCTTATACATAATCTATACATACTTCATTTGAACACAAAATACATAACAACCAACACAATGTCCGACTAGTCAATATTTAGTTATAATCAACTAAAAATTCAATGTTCACACCGTCCAAGCATTTTTTATATATCTATTTGCTAGCATTATAACATTGTACGTTTTAACTGAATTTCAATAATTCAATAAATACAATTCTAATAAAATAAAATAAAAATACACAGAAATGCAAATGATTATAAGTTCAAATTAGATCAGTTTTGCCATGACAAATGGGCACAATGAAATGTTTACACTGTATTTGTGTCTATTCACATATATTTCGGGATTTTAAACAAATCAGAGCAAAGCATCTGCGAAGTTAAATCACCGTTTTCGTGTTCTGCAACGCTTTCGATATGTTCATTTCAAAGTGTCTCCGTTTGTGTTCCGAGTGAGAATAGTGTGAGATAAAGTGGTCATCCCAGAATAAGTGTTTTCATTCTCCGGCCTGAGTCACGCGTGAGACATATAGTAAGCATGACTGTCCTGTTCTCAGGTTCATCAGAATGTCATGTAGTGCCTTTTCTTGATACTACAGCCACCGAAAACAGCGCAGCGAGGCCAAACAAGCAGCCGCAGACCATAAAGTTCCCGCTCAGGGAGGAGGGGGCGGAAGTGCTCCTCAGCCCCGCTCTTAGGCTCCGGCGCTGGGCAGAGGAGGCTCTTCTAGCCCCGGTGTCCTGGCTGTGGTTCAGGGAGTGTTTGTTTAGTGAACGACTGGAACAAGTCAGCACTGGAGCAATGCTGACACATTCACTTTATCTTTAAGAGTCTGAAAACATGTTTCGGTGTACCGTAAAGATTCATTTGGACTAACAACAATCTTACCCTACAGTTTCAGTAAAACCAAACAAAATAAAACTAAATATTACTAATGGGAAGAACATTTTAGTCTACTATAAATAACCGTTTGTGGAAAGGTTTTTCTTTGAACCACTGATAAATAATTCTTACTTTTGAGAGAGAGAGAGAGATAAAGGAGGGCAGTTGAGCTGTGATTTGAATACGATGGCCAAATACGGGACCCCCTTCCCTCCTCCACTTTAATATCAGAAGAGTTCCTCCTCTTCCTGCACCGAGGAGGGACGTCAGCTTGGGCTGAGTTTCTAATAAACGTCTGGCCCGGGGTTATTTGTGAGCAGTGAGCCGCTGGACAGACTGAATGTAGTTTGAGGTTATCACAGGCGAATATTGTCACCGGTTCAGTGGCAGAGAAAGAAAGACAAAAACATCTCAAGAAATGTGATGCTGGAGAAAGACAGAGATAGAGAGAAGACAATAAGGTATAGGATGAACAATGGATGTCAAAATAAGAGTGGAAAGCGTTTATATTACTATTAACATTTTACTTGTTCGCATACATATTATTTTACTGACGTATAACAGTGAGTATAGTTTAATTGTAAATGATCCACCCGTATGACCTCCACGCACATTCAGTTAGGACTGGAACGCACACATTCATTTGATCCTAATAATGGAGGGCTAAACAGATGAGGCAGAGTTTATTCATCAGTCTGTCATTCAACATCTCAATTAGATTCAGCACCGAGCGGCTCCCTCTACAGGCCACGTCTTTGTGAATGAAAAGCCCCGAGGACGGACTATAACACGCTAATGGATTATGACTCATTTATAGTGTGTGAACTCTATCGCCAGCAGCGGTGCTGAAACAATAGGCATTAAAACAACACAAGCCATTGCAGTGATGACTAACCCAGACGCTGCGTGTGTGTGTGTGTGTGTGTGAAGGGTTAGCACGAGGACACACGGCTGCAGGGGCTTACGAGATTCACTTCCCCGTGAAAACTCAGTTTTAAACATCTGCATGGATCCATCACACAGAAATGCAGCACAAAGCAGGACCACAACAAAACAAATACGGAGTCTGTGATCTTCGGCGTTAATGGGGGTGAGTGGGGTTGCGTGTATGTGAGCGGTATGTGGCATGGCAAGCTGGAAAATCAAGCAATAAATGAAAAGTTGCAGAACTTTTGAATCCTTTCAGGCCCCTTGTTGGATCCTTAGATCCACTTGATCCGGAATCGTTGCTGGTCCAGAAAGACTTCCTAGCTTTGGGCCTGTAAACCTTCCTCCTCTTAATAGCGTCTCGTCATTAACACTTAAAGTGGTTATATTGTACAGTCTTGTAGCACTTTGTCAAATTTATGTTATTACATGTTTGTTAAAATCATTTTACGTCCTTCTGTGATCAGTAGAATAAAGGTTAGGGTTCGCATGGCGAATCGAGAATTGATACAGCATCGATTCTGAGATTTTCAGAATGCATTGCGATTCTTTCTCGAGTCGTTTCTGATCTTAGTTTTCAACAACAGATGGCACTGCATTCTTCAGAAATCGCAGTACTCTGCTAGTTTAAATCCTTATACGCATATAAGCCTAAAGTAATCATTCTTAAGATTCGCAAAGGTTAATGTGAAGGCGAGGTGAAATTACAGGCTCAGCCAAGCGCTCTTCTTTTTCAGTACTTGAGTGTGCAAATAAAAAGAGTAGAGCGCCATCTGCTATTAAGATGTAAGCTCAGAATCAATTCCAGAGGAATTGCGATGTATTCGGAAGATCTTAGTATTGATCCACGATAGCCCTAATAAAGGTGACTGCACCTTTAAGACTTGTATATGTAAAAGGACAGTTCTGATTTGCTAACCTTTGTTTATCGAAATACACTGAAAAGCATATACACTGACAGCTGTGGTTGCCAGACTTTTACTGTAAAAATTACTGTATTAACATTTTAGATTTTTTGTAATTGTTTTCATGCACTGAAAAAAAAAAAAAAAATCACATGTACGGTAAAACACTGGAAGCTGTGGTTGCCAGAATTTTACTGTAAAAATGACTATATTAACATTTTCGATTTTTTGTTTTTTGTGATTGTTTTTCATTAACTGATGTAATGTTAATATCATTGAAACAATGAAATACCCCACCAAAATCAGACGGTGATGACAAAGTCACATGTAGTGAAATAAGGCAATAAAAAAAAGCATAGTTATTTAGTAGAAAAAATGTAGTAAAATGTGAAGGAGATGTCAGATAATGGTTTTTAACTGAAAACTACACATTCTTTTTAACTTCCAAATACCATATTTTACTGTACAATTTCACCATAAATAGCAGGTGAAATGTTTTACAGTCTTTTACAGTTAAAATCATGATAATGTTTTACAGTGCATAGACACTTATGTAAATGTGGTTGGTCATTTAAGCTCATATGATGCCACAGCAACTTCTGAATGAGACGTTTTTGGTGTTCAGTTCCAATAAATATCATGTTTGGGCACACAGGGCATTGCTTGATGTTAGAGTGTGTCTTGGATCCGAAACACTGAACATTGCATATTGAGGGTTCTCGGTTGTGACTATGAGCTACTGTAGTCTACTAAAAACTTTGAAAGTTGACAGGTCCTAAAATGTGAGTGGACAGGACTTTATTTTTGAAGAGAAGTCTGGGGAAAGAAAGTAAAAATGGAGAGAGAGAGATTACATTACAAATGTAGTCATCAAAACATGTTGGTCAGAAGTCATTCACTTTGCTCCACTGTACATAGTAATTTTGGCTCCATAAAACATACTACAGAACTCCAGAGCATGACCAACTTAAAAACAGGACAAAACAAAAGACTGAAACATTGAGAAAGCTAAAAGAAGGACAGTCTGGGGAAGAATTTGTATTCTCAACACAACGGTCTTGAACTTATTGACTCTGATCGTTACTAATGACTAGTACAAGATGATTACAAACATTTGTAAATATCACAATAAATCACACTTTGCTCAGTCATGTTGAGAGAAACTTGTTTTGGAATCCGCTCCGTTGCTACGGAAAGATCATCTGGAGCCATCTGGGCCGAACAGAGGTTTCTAGTCTAATTGTCAAAATAAAATGATCTCTTATGCAATGTCATGAAGCTATTAAAAACAAGGCCTTGGTTTTCTCAGATATGTCCAGACAAGGAGGCTGAGTCTCCTCACAGGGGAAAATCCGTAGCCAGAAGGAAACCTGAATCCATTCAAAGAACAGCCTGGATAAGTAAGAAACTATTTTCCACAACTCTCCTAAGCCCTGTTGAGAGTGTTCTTCGGTGCAGGAAGATGTTATGGCTGGAGCTCTGGAAAGTGAGACGTGCCAAATATTTTTCTGTACACAAAATGGATAACGTCCAAAAAAATATAGGCTATGCTTTCTGTATACTAGACCTTTAGTAGTATCTCGAAAATGGGTTGAAAAAGTATATCTTTTTACTTTAGGCCCAGTTTACTTTACTCAAATGTAAGACAAAAAAATTATAATAATTCTAAAATATATTATGTTTGAAAGGCTACAGTATATGTATGGGTTATAGGTTTGCATCGAAGAGCCATGAAGTACAAACATCGGTAACACTTTATTTCAATCGTCCACTTTAGACATTCTACTAACAGTAAGTAACTTTGCAACTACATGTCAACTAGCAGTCATTAGAGTATTAGTAACACAACATACTACATACTATCAGAAACTTTGCAAGTATATGTCAACTCATTCTACTAACCCTAAACCTAACCTAACAGTCTACTCTGAATTAGTTGACATGAAGTTGATATGTAGTTAAAAAGTTACTTATAGTTACTTATAGTGGACTATCAAAAAAAGTGTAACCCAAACATCTGTCTTAACTTTTAAGACATTAAGTCTGAAAGTAGTTTGTGTTTGTATTGACCCATGATGGAGCCATCATTTTTAGTAAACAAAACTCTTCCTTTAAACATATTATCCCATTTATCCCCATTTATAAAGACTTTATTGTGTGCTAGTATAAGTTTTCATGTTTGATTGTTCCAAAACCTTTTTTTTTCTCACATATTTTAAATGATTGCAGCATCTCTACTCCTCGTCTGTCTCAAACACACCACTTAGTTCCTGTTTTGATTAAGCCCCACCTTCTGAAATACAAAATGTGCTTTGACTGGTGAGTGAGTTGTGATTGGAGAACCACTTAGAGCATGTTCTAGGCATGAAACTTTACCAAAACAACAAGTTTTATCTGCTCAGCTCTACACATTAAGTATAATGTCAACTTTGCCATACTGCGTGTAAAATGTGAAGCACACAGTTAAACATTGTGGTTATTGTGTTTAATAATAAGTTTGTCTGGCCAAACAAAGGGTTTTTGGAAATGGTGTTCGAGAGCTACTAAAGCAGTTCTTCTTCATCCTCTTTAGCTCAGTTCAACAATTGTTTTTGCACATCACATTTATTTTTTTAAATGAGTGCCATTGTTTACTTCACAATATCTGGTGTAAGTTGTAGTTCTTGAAAAATGTTTTCCGTTTAAGAGAAAATCTTTATAGTGGATATTGAAATCTTTCAGAAATGCAATTCTCAAACAGTACGACTACACACTAACTAAAGTTGAAAAGTGAAAAAGCATAATAGCACCCCTTCAGCATCCACAGAGTGCATTGGTAGCATCTTTAATAAAAAGCTTTCTCAGAAAATATTGTTATGCTCTTTGCCTTGCTGACTCAAAGAGATGACTTCATTCATGGCCATGGCACTTCAAAAGCTCAAGTTCCTCTTGGCAGGAAGGGCTATGACTGGGCATAGCGGTATAAGGTTACAATGAGATCATGCAGGCCGACACTGCAAATGTCTAGAAAGCAGGTGGGTGGCTAGAGTCAGCAAAGCTAACACACCTGGCCAGACTTTGTGTTATGGTATATTCCATGTCAAAATCTGATTTAAATGCGTCCTGATGTGAAGCTGGGATCTTTTTGGGGTTTTCAGCTGAAATGAGTTTGCAAATTTTACAAGTGGTATACCTTCGCATAGCCCACATCGCCTGGAGAGGTGTATGTCCTGCTGCGTATGTAGCTCTCATCGCTTAACCCACTCAGATGTTGGGAATACTTCATAAAAAAAGGTTTGAGTTTGCTGACTCTCTTTATTTTCCCTAATGCTGTGTTCACTGATGTGGTCACACTGGACCACACTGGTCCATCTGGGAACCAAGGCTGACAGAGAGAGACAGGCAGAGACTCAACAGAGACTGCGGGCTTCAGGGAGAGATGTTAGCAGGTGGCTCAGTGATGTGGGATTCTGGAGTCCATCATTCCATCGGGAAGCTATTTAGGGTGGCAGATTAATCATTCTCCCTACCTCTCTCATTTACCACAAATGTATAGTCTAATTCTCTCATTCAACAGGTTTCTCAAAAGTAGTAAAAACCAACGAGGAGACTGTTCATTTATCTTTTTGTCTATAATAGACCAGAATGAAACAAAGTGGTAGCTCATTCAAATAATGGTTCAACAGTCTTTGTAAAAATTGTACTGTCAACACCAAAGTAAACAGAGCAAAATAACTACAGACTTCTGTGGTTGGAACCTGTGGCAACGGACCTCTCAAACTCTGTAAAAAGAGTAAAGGTTAAATGTTCAGAGCCTGCAAAGAGTGATCTATAAACTATCGCTATTGTTCCCCTTGAGCAAGCGACTTAAATCCAGCGGGATTTTCCCTGTAATAAATGTACCACTTACAATGGATCAAAATGTCAACAAATGACACATTAGTGGTTAGAAAAGCAAAACAAAATAGGCTGCAGTCAAGTACACAAAATGTGGTTCACTTTGTGTTAAGGTCCAGTTCTCGCCATTTACAAACCATTAACTTTGACGTTTGCCTCAATAAACTTTGCCTCAAATTTGCTGCTTATTAATAGTTAGTAAGGTAGTTTTGAAGTTTAAGTACTGGGTAGGATTAGAGATGTAGAATAAGGTCATATGGTATTTGTGCTTTATAAGTACTAATAAACAGCCAGTATAATAAACAGCCATGTTAATAATAGGCATGCTAAGCAACTTGTTCATTGTGAGGTCACTATACTAAAGTCTTGTGGTCTTTGTTTTTTTTTAGCACCAGCCTTTAGAACTATGGAGATCTACAGATTTACATGGTTCATCTACTTAGCCTTTGGTTAACTGTGCTAGCAACTGTGCAATATAAGCTGTGCAAATATATGCTTGTACTCACTTTTGAACATGATGAAGATGAACGGTCTTCAGGTTTTGTTGTGCAATGATGGACCTGGATACTAGATGTGGTCTTTCGTGGCCACCACATTTTTTTAAAACCGTTGTATTGAGATATGTACAGATGTTTTATGCTTAGACTATAACATTTCATACTCCCTCGTGTCCTGACCTATGAAATTTTGCTCAACACTGGATTTCCAAGGTGACCCACAATAGGATGCAAGTGAGCCAAGGTTAGAATACTTTCCACGTTATCCTTAGGAATTACTGCCAGAGCTTTTTTCACCCCTCCCAGGGGTCACACAATGAAGGAGACTGTTTTTATCAGAAAATGTGAAGTGGGAGTCTGTTACTGGTGTCCATGAACATTGACTAATACACGTGACTGAAGGTCACGACCTGACACTTCTGCTTCTGGGTGCCCTCCATCTGACGTTGGAGTACCCACTGGAGATATATACGTGAAGTATCTAGAACTGCTTTATACATGGCCTCCACATTGCAGCATGTCTGGCTTAAAATGGTAACACATTAATTGCACATAGAATGCCTATTATTAACATATTGACTTTCTTATTCTGCATGACCATATTCTCAATACCTAATTAAATCCAATACCTAAACCTAACAACTAACGTAGTAACTATTAATAACAGCAAATTAGGGGGTTATTGAGGCAAAAGTCATAGTTAATGAATTGTTAATAGCAAGAAATGGACTTTAAAATAAAGTGAGATCCTTAAAATGGCATTAGAATTGATTGACCCACTGGGAAAAGCCATGATACAATATGGTGATCAAATCCAGATGCTGACTATGGGATCATAACCTACGACTTTTAATAATAAGCTCACACTTACCTTATTTTGGTGGTATTGTAAGATTACGCAGAAGTTTGTACACCTTGGTACACTTTGTGTTTCTCAAAAACCATTGTTAGCTAACTATAGTCGTTAGTCCCTTTGAGCTCTATTGATAATGGCAGAACTTGCGACTATTGTTGCTTTTGGGAAACGCATCCCAGATTGGGTAGTCTCATAAATTAGTCCACACTAGCCAGTATTGCACCCTTTAGAATGCCTCGAATTGTTGGCATCACATCTAGAGTACATTATTACAGGAAAGATAGAGAGAATTATGATGGTTTCTTGTAAAAGAGGAGAAGGTGCTCTGGTCCACTTATTCCTGAAGCTTGTGTGTGGGCCATATGTTGTGCCCTAAGGATTTACAGTGTGTGGTAAGTGGGGCAGATGAAGGGGAGCGAGGCAGCATGACGTCTGCACTTATCTTACTGGGACTCCACGGTTCCTTTCCTGTGTTTCTTTGATTACCAGTTATGTGGAGCAGGTGTTGCCAGTTCCTCCCCTTCATTTGTCCACGTAACTGTGCTGGTGATCAGGGTGATGCTGAAACCTGTGTATAGGGTTGTCAACACATCTAATAAAATGAAAAACACATGGAAAGCAATGGGCCACACTCAGAATTTCAGGTTGTGGGAGATTCCCATGTGCGTCAATCACCTACTGTAGTAATGCCTAATTTACAAACGCCAATCTGGCATATATTAAGCGTACAGTTGATGCTGCTGTAACCATGGACTGGCCCATTATGATCTCCGATTGGCTCTATCACCCCAGGGTGCCCTTTGTGTGATCTGCACATGACACGCAGTCTGAACCGCTGACTCCAGCTCAGTGGGGTTTTGCACTGGAAAGTCCCTGGCCAGGAGAGCGGTGGATCTGTGGGCTAAATGCACTCATACACACACTATCTGGATTTGTTTTCCTCGTATCGTGGGAGGAAGTCATAGTCGTGCCTTTGCAGCCCAAAAACAGTGCCTGAATCAGGTCAGGGGGAGAAAGGGAGAATAAACGATGATGAAGGGCTAGAAGGTATTTACCCAGTCATGTGATAGTCCTGTTTTTGTGCGAGTTTATGAGGCGGGGTGAGAGTGGGCGGCATGGGTGGATGGTGGCACGGATCCAGACCTCTCTGTATTTCGAACCCCCTCATGTCTGCTTCTGCCCACAAGATCTGCCGAGTGCTTGTGACACATCAGACACACTCTCCACACCACATCTTACACACGCATGGGCTACATTACGCCTATGTCTCTCTTTACCTTCCTTAGCATGACTGCTCAAGAGCTATTTTTAGCTGACCCTACTCTGTGCTATTTCTCACGAGAGTGGGCAGGACTTACAGTAACTAAGCAAGCATCTATCCACGTCTATTTGGGTCTCAATGTGTAGATTCTTCCTAATGTTTTATTTTCGCCTTACTTCCTCTCAGTTGGCTGTTTTGGAAAAAAACGTTTCTCAGAAAAGCACACACTCAAGGCCACGGTTTCAGATTGACCACAGATTCACATCTGTCTTGATTCCCACAGTTATGACACCAGCTGCCTATTTGAACACTTCATTCCTGATTAGACATTTCCAAAACTAAGAATCGTATAGACCCATGAAGTTATGAGAAAGTAAATTGGCAGCCCACCCCATTTTATGATCAACTGTAGCACTGTACTGTATTTTCTTGTTATCTGTCCTTTTTCTTATCCCCTTCATCAAGACATTTTTATTTAGTTTCTGTGTAGATCTTCACAATCACAATTGATGTTTACTTGAAAAAACTAAATCAACATTCAACATGAATTAAAATAGGCTAGTTTTTCCCGCTTTGTGACCTAAAAAGTACAAATAATGTCAAAGACCTGAAGATAAAAACCACAATGAACCGCTGCTTTGTTCAACACAGGGCTCCTCAATATCCTACCAGCTACCTTACCGAACCATTCCCATTTCAATTAATTAAAAAAATAGATAAAATGATTATCATGCATTTCTCTCTTGATGAAAAATGAATGCCTCGTGGTATATATTTCGCTTTGTGTCTTGCACTGTAGCGATTTGCCCTTCAGATAAAAGATGACTCAAACTTTCAACCCTCGACTCACAGTTCTCAATGTCTTTATTAAGGTAGTGAAATGAGAGAAAAGAAGGAGGGCGAGGGCTTGGTTGGTGGAGGTGCATGTGCAGGGGGTGCAACTTTAGCCCTCACCCTCATCTGTTCATGCCCCGACCCAGAGGGGCACCTTGGTATCCTGCAGATAAGCAGCTGCTTATTGTAATAGCTCCATTTGACTGTCCTCATCTCCTCAGCCCTCCGCTGTAGGTGTGATGCCTGTTTAGCTTGCATGAAGTTTGCTTGAAGAACGTCCTCTACCACCTGTGTATGAGGTGTGTATGGCCAGGGATTAAGGGCTCTGACCTTCAGCACGTACTCAATAAACAACATTGCAATAACGGAGAAGGAGTTTGTGCTTTTATTCTTGGATATGCTGTAAAAATGAACATCACTCAAGTATAAATAAATCAAGGCAGTTAAAACACATCTTTTTTTCTAATTATTTAAACTGAAAGGAAAAAGATGCAATTCTTGTTTGTTTTGCACAATATGCTAGTCAACTGAAGGTCCAATTACAAGATACAGTATAAAGCCCTAAAGGTTAAAATGATCTTGCCAGCAAGCTAGAAAGAACATTGTGGAGCTAGATAACAAGGATGAAGGACCAAGGATGAATGATCATATTATTTAGCTGTTTTAGTGCAAAAATATGCTGCTTATTTACTAACCATCCATAAACTGCAAAATGAATATACTTTAATTTCACTAGTGCAAATAGCATTTTCGGCTATTTATACTACTTACTGAACGTGGCAATTATCTGCACATCACTACTGAAGTACAAATGCAACTTATTGAGTGCAAATGTTAATTTTAATTCTAATTAAATCATGATTCAGTTCATGATACATCGACTAAAACCTATAGGATAGCACAACATGCATATTACATTGTGGAATAGCAATATAGAGAGAGTTTGTTTACACTATGACCTGATTTGCATAATTTTTGCAGTGAACTGGGTTCTAAAATAGCCCAGCACGTGCAGACAAATGACATTATCAGGTATTAGCTAATTTTTAGCTAATTTCCCCCTTCCCCCGGCGCTTATGAACGAGAGATGGAAAATGTAACACACAAACAGACACAAACAATTAAAGCTCTGTAATCAGGCACTTGAACGTCCAATTAATTGCACTTTCAATGTGCATCAGTATCCATGAACTTTGAGAGGTTTATCGTGTTTGTCTGGTTTGTGTGTTTCATTTCATTTCAGTTGAGGAGATCATTAGTTTTATGCTGTCTCCATACTTGCTTCTATCTGGTTTTTATTAAAGAGCATGTTGCTCTGAGCTGCTTTATTTCTGTCTGCCTCCTCTATTAGTCACATGAGCCACATCACAGCTGAAGAATCTCTCTCTACTGACACACACACACACACGCACCCACAGAAATACTATGTTTTTTTTCACACATATCCAGGATGACCCTCAGTGTAAATGTAAAACATTGTTTTAAAAGTCTCCTTTTTTATATGTTTCTGGTAAGAAGAAATCACCCAAAACTGTCAGTTTAAACTCATTTGAGCTTGGTCAAAATTTCCTGGTGCGCTTACAGCCAATCCCAGTGACTGAGAGGAGCCTAACTGGGCTCTAATTGGCCAACTCTGCTGTCTTATAGAGGGTCTTACAGCTCCAGGGGGCATGATTTCCACCGGCAGTCCAGGCTTTTAAAAGCATTTAGTGAGTGCATGACTCACTGAAATGGCTGTTGAGTTCACAGGATGTTCAGTGCATACCTGACAATACAATACAGTCCTTTGATACATCTGCAGTTCTCATCTCAGAACTGTTCTTCTTGTACTTTTTTAGTTATGGACAGGCCCAGGCAAACTCTTGGAAAAAGCGACAGAAAATAGAAAATATTTCTTGCTAGTCCATGAAATGCTCTGGTATATCATTGAGGCTTCTTGACTACAAGATAAGATAAATAATAAATGAATAAATCAACTGGTGAACTTACCACCAACTGGACCAACCTTGCAACCATAGACTGTAAAAAAAGACTGCATCTCTGCTTCCTTCCACTATATACAAACTGAAGCCAAATCATCTCAGTATGGCCGTATCTTGAGTAAATGACGTCATTTGGAGCCTTTATTGTCATCAAACCCCCGCAAACCCAATTCAACACGCCCCTTTACTAACTACTAATTACTAACTAAAAGCAAAGTTATCACAAAAACGAACAATTAAAGATATATCAGCGTGACGACAACTACCATAAATGACTAAAACCATATTTCGCAACATTTATTGGAAGTGTAATTATTTTTTTAGACTCAAGTCCCATTCTTTTACACAGAGGGCGGGGTTTATGACCTGCACTGCAACCAGCCACTAGGAGGAGATCAAAGAGCCAGCAGATTCGCATTCCAGGACGTAATAGACACCTGCTTGCAACTAGCATAGACCAACCTTGACCAGCATGGGTCACTCCTTTCCGGTGCTGGAAAAATACTTGCCAAGCTGCTCATTCTTTAAAAAATTCTACTTTGGAAAAACATAGCTCTACTTGCATTTTTGCGAAACGTACCTATACATACAACCCACTGCAATTCCCATCTAATATGAACATAGGTGGCAGTAAAACATCAATAAATTTGATTCCTTTTCACACAAACTTGGATTGCAGGGGGCAGAATATCAATTACTAGAGTTTTATATTTGTGTGGTTTCTTTTACACTTTTAACATAATGCGTTATTTGTAAACCAATAAATGTTCATGTTTGCAGCACATAACTAGGGATCTCATGTACAAAACTCCCCATAGATTTCATCGTAAAGACATATGTAAGTACAAAGTCACTTTATAAATTCCGGTCACCCTGACTCCTTCCTGAAATAACCATATATGGAGCTTACAGTGCCTAGTTCTACACACGCATGACCTCATCTGCATATCATGCGTTTTCCATCCACATAACACCATGTTTAACACCGTCAAAGATAAAAGATGGAAGTCTAAGGAAATATGAGATACAGACTATAAATGCCATTTGTGGCATGCATTTTAAAGATAATAATCACACAATATACTTGTTATATTGTAGATTAAATATAAATAGGGGGGTTGCATTGGCGGATTTGTCACTTTTGCATTTGTTAACAATATCAGGTAGGTTTAGCATTGGGTTTGGTGTAGGGGGGTTCTTATTTTCCAACATTTGAACTCTGAACTGCCACAATACTTACCTAAAGCAACGTAATAACACATCAATACACATCTGTACCGATATAAAATAAAAACATGGCTGAGTTCATATATTGAATACGTATTTTGGCACTCAATGGACATTTCACTTTGAAAATGGCGCAAAAAGTGCAGGAAAGTACGTAATATCAGTGCTGCGGAAATGTCGCCACAAGCATGCATTTTCAATAAGCCTGGGTTACTAATCTAAAAAAGAACAGAGCCACTGTCACAGTAGTTAAATCGGTTGCTTTCAGTTAGTTTAGTTCCCGCTTTCCCAAGTTTCCCCCAGAGCTCTTTCACGCTCATTATTTCCTTTCCTTTTTTGTGGTAATGTATCACTTTTACACCTAATGCAAGCGTGTTCCATATTCTCCATCTCAATACCTCTGCGACCCTCGACCTCTCGTCTCCACCAGTCTAAGAGCCATCGGCAGGAGCATCATAAGGTTAATGACTTCACTCCTGACAGGCCTTTGTTGGCCGAGCACCAGCACAAATGTGGTGGTTAGGGGTTAACGCCGTGCACCCTGCTGTGGAAACAGTGCTTAATTCTGGGCAAGCAGCCACGCTGTCCTCTGCCTTTCACTCTGGACTCCCAGAGGAATCACTCTAATACTATAACTTGTGTTTATAACGTTGATTATGTCTCAGAAAGCCTCCTGCTTGACTGCGGTAATATAATTACTATCACAATATGAGCATTAAATGATGTTTTCTTAACATCGCAATAATGCTTATTTGGCACATTTGTTTGGGGTGGGGGCTGTATATCATTTTATGTGATCGATATCTGCACAGATTTATAAGTGAAGATTAGTATTGTGAATATCAATTAAGGAGAGGGATCGATTGCAGTCGCACACAAAAATAAGTTCGTTAATACATACGGCGGCTCCAGGAGGTCCACAGGGAAGGAAGATCTGAATCCTGGGAATACTGCATACTGTGCAGAAGACACTGTATACTGTCCTTTAAAAAAAATTAAATGCATGGCAATTGTAAACATTTAAAAACCGTTTCAATATAATGACTTCCGGTGGAAATGATAAAACCTTGATAAAAAGAGTACATTGCATTGAGATGTGGCATTCATGAGCATTTTTTTTATTGCGGATTCTCTTCTGAACGTAGCTGGAAAGACAAAAGGTGTGGGCTCACACCGATGAGATACTTGCGTGCTCTTTTTGTTCCATTAGCGTAATTAACAGATGGTGCGTTTGATGAGGTGAAGTGTAATTTGGTGAACAGGGGTTGTTACAGTGTGAGAAAGGGTGTCATTTGTGCCACCACACACACACACACACACACACGCGTTTTATAGGCCTGTATAGTTACCACGTACTTACATTCAAATGAATCTTTTTTGATGTAATGTACTTATTGTGTACATGCATTTGCTAAAGAAACATAATATATAGTGGGACCCGTTCGATAATAAAGAATGTCAAATGTTTGCTCATTGAACATGTTGCTTTTTATGGAAATATAACGATTTGTGACTATTCCTTTGTGGAAAAAAATATACTTTAGCATAGTATTAACTTATTTTCTAAATAAGTACAGACTGAATGTCAAGCATTTGTGGTAGACTGACATTTAGTTTAGGGACCAACTCTCTCTATTAATTAATAGCATGCATATTACTAGCATATTGACTGTTTATTACTACTTACAAAGCAAATTTTCTGCGTGACCGTATTGTTCTACTCGATACCTAACAACTACCACACTGACTTATACTGAAACAAAAGTGGGAGTTAATAGTTTGTCCTAAACTAAAATGCGACTGATAATTCTGTAACGCTTAAGAAAAGAGATCACTTATTCAATATTAACTGCAACTTTTCCCTCAACAAACCCCTAGTTCAGTGCTTATAGTCAGTGGTTATTGGGTAGGATTGGAAATGTAGAAAAAGCATTAATATGTGCTTAATTACTAGTAATAAATGGCTGATATTCTAGAAATACGCTAATAAACAACTGTTACAGGTCATTTTTATTTATTCAAATCCCTTTCTCCATGTTTTTGACATTAACTCGCGGTCAGTGCAATTTGACTGTGTTGCATAAAATCTGCAGTCTGAAAACATGGTCAGTGTGTGTAAGCATGAGTAATGGAACATGGTTGTGTGCGTGTTTAAAACTAGCGTCTCATCAAAGCCTGTGAATAATCCCTATGAGATCCCAGGCCAATCCAATTGTTTTCCATTTCAAACAATGTGAGTGTTCAGCAGAGCAGCGCGCACACACACACACACACACACACACACACACACACACACACACACACACACACTCTTACTGCTGTTGTTTAAACCAGTACTCCCCTACTAAGCATGACAGAGGTACAAGTCACACACACACATCATGTCCTCAAATGAGAGTGAGTGAATCAGTCCGCACTGCTCACTAATGGTTTACACACACGCTCTGTCTCAAACACACACATCAAAACCGTCAGTACGTCTCTTTCCTCCCCAGATATCTGATCCCCGGAGAGCCCGTAGAATCACATTACTCTTCAACATCAGCATAAAACTGATCAGATCTGGTCAGATTCACACCACACCCCTTCGTACCGAATGAGTCAGCTGTTTGATCGCTCATCATGTATTTTAGGGCTAATCGTTACTGGACCCTGATGCTCCGTGGGAGAGAATCACAGTTTTTTGCGCGCACCGTCACGGAAAATACTTCAGCTTTTTACATTCGAAAAGTCTCACACATTTCGGTAACCGTTATTTTGACGGTCCACTAAAGACATTGTACTAACTACATGTCAACTGCAGGTCATTAGGGTATTTGTAGGCTGTTAAACTGATATCAGTTTATTTATTACTATGTGCTAACAGCTTATATTGATTGTCTCACAGCAGACCTTACTGACTATAAATGAGCAACTTATTGTACTCACACCAGCTCTAATCGAACCGTTTCCGATATTCTAATGAGTGCAAAGTTACTTATAGTAGAATGTTTAAAGTGGACTTTTGAAATAGAATGTAGCCTTTTTCGATTGTAAACCGTTTTAAATGTTGAAAGCAGAATAATTGAAAAATTATTGCAATTATTTACATTGCTAATATTAGGTTCACCAATCATTTTGGTATTTATTTTGATATTTATTATTATTATTATAATTATTGACCTCCCTAATTATTAAGTGGACACATACAGTTATTTCTATTAATTTTATTGTATTAACTTTTTAATTGAATTAACCATTTTATTATATGACTTATTTAAAATGTGGATTTTTTATTGTGAAATGTAGTCTATACTTTGAATGGGTTTTTTCACCACTCTATAACCGAGAACAAAACAGGTTTGCAATATTTATTATTTATTTGGTGTCCTAATATTCCTGTTTTGTGAACTGTGGAGCTCTTGGAATGACAATTCAGTGAATTCATCCTCCTGCCATTACGATTAAATTTCAATTTGGCCTTTATTTCACTTGCAACCATTTCACACACTTGATTTTAAAGAGAGAGAGCCCGTCTTTATTTCTAAATATCCCCCAGGGCTCTTCTTATCTGATCCTGTGATGTCCCTCATGCTGGCTTTAGACTTCAAATGTCTTGAGACATCAGAGCCTTCGTGTCATGCCTTGAGCCGTTCAACCACCATCACCTGCCTTTCTGTTCAGGCGACAGATGCAGCGATAGAGAGGATGAGGGTGTGCAGAGTCACTGAGGAGCGGAGCTGATGCTACTTCGGCCAAGCCTGGGCATTCTGGGTAGTGGATGTGGGAGTGCTCACCAGCAGGGCTGTTAAAAATCATTTGTCAAATTTAGAAAGTGCCAAAAAACATGAAATGTGACGATGTACGGGTCATTGAATTTTACTGCTTTAGTTAGCTTATCCAGTCGAACCCACTTGATGATCTGCTGATAATGTTGTTCATTCAAAAAATGATGGAAAATGAGAGCATCAGCGTGAAGAAGATAACCGAAACCAAGGCGTTTACACAGAACACATCTTTATCACATTTTCTAAAGGGACATCTATCACCATTGCTCTCGCGTCTTGCACAAGAAAGAGAGTCGTGTAAAATTAAGTAATGTCAATGTAAAGTTCAACGTCTCGAAAACACTACTTTCTCCTCATCTAACTGCATGCAACTTTTTTAATGAAGAAAGTAGTCTACTCTTTATGATTATTTTTGTGTTCTTTTTAAGCAATGTTCTTAACTATATATGGTTCATAAACATTATTTTTTAAACATTGCTTTTCAAATATAGTTGTGTTATTTTATTACGGCTATGTGCATGGTATGCGCCCTCTTATTATGTTAGGAGAGTTGTGTTTGCCCCCAGCTGAAATGATGCCTTTTTAAATGTGAATGTATTTTGAACTCTTTTGAAGTACAAACGTTTTACAGTCATCTGGACGGCCCTACCATGTAAGTGAGGATCTCCATTTATTGTTTTTCAAAATGTTGTTCTTGTCATCTTTTTTAATTATGTTTTATCGTGCTTAAATCCTTTAATACCTTCTGCTTTCATTACCTCCCAGCAGATCTACACAGGTGGAGCTGGGGAGGTGGAGGGATTCTCAAATGTGTTACAACTACAAACACCAGCTTGTAGCAGCTAGCTCATTGGCTGCTGATGTGAAAAATAAACCAATCCGATGCACTATGTGAATAATATTGTTGGCCTGTGTCATATAGAGTTTCATGACAACTTTATTTTCCTTGTTATAGTCAAGTTATAAATACAGAGTAGTATTAATTAACTACGTGTACTTACTATAGAGCTAGGGTTAGGATCAGGGTTTGGCTTAAATGCAATTATGTTTATTTTTTTGTTATTATAATAGTATGTACATGTAATATGTGTAACAAGGAAACTTTGCATTAATTTACACCACCAAAATTACTTTATGTGGGTTACATAATATAGAAATAGCTTTAAGTAGTAATTGCAGGTCACTACTTTGCATGTCCATGAAAAATTTAAACGTATTCATTTTGTTTTTCAGATTTGCCACGCTGAACTTCTGTGAGCTGCGCTTCATACATCGCTTCACTATTGACGATAAATAATGGGCCTTCGTTGCCCGTTACACCTTTTCATCAAACAAATTTGACTGTTTTTATCAAATGAAACTGTAAAAAAATGACTTCCTTTCCAAAACTGGCCAAGTTGTCATTAAACAATAAATTCAAGTTTTATGACTGTATTGCATGATTCCATTCTCTTTTTTGGGGGTAATAACAGGACATCATGCCCCGTGCTCTAGGCTATAACACTTTGAGCAATGCTCTTTTTCTCAAAGCTTAACCCATCTGAGAAAGATGAACTTGACTGACAGATTGCTGAAAGATGGGACAATAAAAGACGAGAGGAAAACACGAGGAAGGAGTGTATTTTTCACTAGGTCATTTTAAAGACAAAGGCAGAGGTGCAGGTTCCCTGAGCGCTGCAGTTATTTGCTGCTTGTTGCTTCTGTCTTATTGAGAGTGACATTGACACGATTATGGTGAAACAAACCCGATTAGACACATGGCTGGAGAGCACCGGGCCTCTCCCTCTGAGAGAGGGTGTGTGTTTTGACGAAAGAGAGAGAAAGATGATCTAATCAGTAACTCTTTCATTTATCAGCGCTGCTTTCACCTCCCCGCCTTTAATGCTGTTAGCATTGGTGGATGGATTTGTCTAATGAAGTCAAAGTGAAGTTTTTAAGCCACGCTCTGGCCTGGGCTCTCTCACCTCAGACGAACCTCAGAAGAGCCACACTAACTCTGGATGAAGATACATACTCACACATTTAGGAACACGAACAGCAGAAATTCTGTGCGTGACATTGATTCTGTGATGGACGGGTTGGGTGGAGATTTAAAATAACGTCAAGAAATTAAGTTTGGTTTGGTTCCCTTATTAACATCCTGTTGACATTAAGTAACTTTGCACCTACATGTCAACTAGATTATTATCTACTAACTGTTTTCCCAGCAGACATTCTACTGACTATAGTTCACTTTTCAAGAACATGTACTTATTCTAACCCTAACCCTACCAGTCTACTAATACTCTACTAACACTAAAGTTAATTGACATGTAGATGCAAAGTTACTTATTGCCAACAGCATGTTCATAAGGCACCATCAAAATAAAGTGAAACTGAATTTACTACTTTTTGTGTATAAAGCTAATTATGATTAGAATGACTCAATGACTTTTAAAACTGTATTTACTTAACAGTTCTGTACATGGAAATGACATCCGGTGTTTCCTGCAAATCTTATATACAAAAGACCACTGAAAAACAGGCAAATCTGAACTATGCCCCAATAAATATATGTACACCCCCCATGTTCTAAGGCAGCTGCCAGCTGAATGATCAGAAGTTCTGTAGGTAACAAGCAGGACAGTGGTAAAAGAGAGTGTGTGCTATCGCCAATCTCGAAAATGAAAGAGAAATTGAAAGACAGTCGTGTATATTAATAGCAACTCCCTAATGCCTGCGTTTTATATACATTATAATTACCCAAGGATATAACTTATATATTTACATATAAATATCTCTCCTGATATTAATTAGTGGTAATTAAACACATATTAATGCCTTATTCTACATGATCTGATTCTACATGCCTATTGTGGCTGGTCTTCAAGTTGTAAACACTCTCACTGTGTGTTGTGTGATATAAACTCTTGAGGTGGAATCTGACCCTTTGTCTTTCTCACTGGCTGTTTTCTGCCTTTCCCGAGGGGCCTGAGGCTGGCTGCAGCTATATGAGTCTTACAATTCAATTGATCTTTAATATCACAAAGTGGTATTGACTCTTGAACATGTCCGTACTGAAGTACCAAATTGGTGTGCAAGCAGGGCTGGGACTAGGCTCTGGATGCTGGGCTGTAGCACTTCTTGAATGGTCTTTAATTTTTTTTTCTCTGTGCACTGCAGGCGATTTGATTGAATTTGACAGGACAGTAGCAGCAGCTTCAGTCTCCAGATGATGCTCATTCATTCACAGAACATTAGAGAGAGGTGTGGGTTAAACATGAAGACAGTAAAGCAAGTATCACTGATAGATATGTTACCTCTGTGTAATTTTGAAGAAAACTGCATCCAGAGTACTTTGGCAGATGTCAGATTTGTACCCAGTATGCATCTGCTGATTCTCACTGGTAATCGGTTCAACCTAGAAATTGCTTATCTCAAACAATTCTATTATTATTATTTATCATAATGCCTCTGAATACAAAATATTGAATGAAAAATGTGCAAAAAGTGGCCCAACTGACCTAAATTCACCCTTTATTCAGCTCATTAACCTTTTCAAATCACATTTTCATAATCAATGCTAAAATCATTATATAAAGGATTTTTCTTTTTCCTTTTTTCGATTGGAAGCCTAATTAAACAGAGAGAGAGAGAAAGAGAGAGAGAGAGAGAATGAGAGAGAGAATGACCTGCTGTTTAGAGAGTACAAACACTGACATATTCACAGTGTAGCAAAAATAAACAACAGGTAAGCTTATAAATATGATCTCTTTATTAAAAGAATGGTTTGGATGAAGAGGTCAATTCTTAAAAAGAAAGCCGTTTGTGTCCTTTATAAGCATGTGTAAAGAATGACTTGTGTACACATGCTTACTCATGTGTTACTCATCTGTAAACATGAGAACATTTTCCCACCATGTTCTGCTTCTTTAGAACAACCCCCCACCCCACAAATACACACACACATTTTCCTTTTTTTTTCCTCTATGGAATATAATGTGTTTTGAAAATGATGACCCATAATGCTCTTCCACTATAGTTGTACTTAAGACATTTCCAACTACCAACGTTTTATACTTCCTTCTAAACATTTTGGCTATTTAACATATATCAAAGTGTTGTTTTGCATGTCTACAAATTAGTTTTAAGTCTGTCATCAACATTGTTTCCCCACCATGCACATTCCAAGACCACCTGCATCTGAAACTCGAAGTGCAAGTTCCACCACCGGTGTAGGAGCCGTGCTATCCAAATATCACGGAGAGCATCCCGACTCAATCCCTGTGCCAAGTTCTCGAGAAAGCTATCCCTAGCAGAGCAGAATGATGACACCAGCAATAAAGAACTATTGCTATCAAGCTTGCCCTATCGGCTGGAGGGAGCTCAACATCCCTTCACTGTCATCATGGACCTCAAGAATCTTGTATCTCCACAGCACCAAATGCCTAAATCCCCAGACTGGCTTGCTGGGTTCTTTTCACTCGTTTTAGGTTTTCGCTGGGGAAAGAAGAATGTCATGGCAGACACTCTATCCCATCTCCACTCCGCAGACGAACCTTCTGAGCCTGAGCACATAATCCCTCCATCCATGCTCACCACACCACCATCGCTGAACCAGCTCCACTGGGAGACCCAAAAGGGAAGTCCTATGTCCCTGGGCTGTGGACACTAAAGCAGGCAGTGTACTCTCTCTCTCCTCCAAGCTTGGTACTGGTGGCCCCACAAAGACGGTAGATGTCTCCCAGTTCGTAAGGGGCTGCTCAGTCTGTGCCATCTCCAAGACCCCACATCATCTCCCTACTGGAAAACTAGCGCCCCTACCCATTCCTTGACATCCCTGGTCCCACATCAATTTTGTTGACTTTGTCAGCAAACTCCCTCATTCTGATGGTTACACCTGCATATTAGTGACGATAGACAGGTTCGCCAATGCCTGCTGGTTAATTCTCCTCTGAGGCCTACCCTATGCCCTGAAGACTGCAGAGGCCTCATTCCATCAAGTCTTTTGTCACTATGGTATCCCAGAGGACGTTGTCTCCGATCACAGGCCCCAGTTGATCTCACAGGTCTGGAGATCGTTCTTCAAGCTCCTGGGAGTTTCTGTCAGTCTCTTCTCTGGTAACCCGAGATGATGTGCTTTATCTTTCCCTACTTACCGACTTCCACCAAGACTGGCATGCTCCCAGGGCTCGAGGCCAACCAGTCACCGGAGCAGGATTTCAGGGATTCACTGTCACTGCCCCTGTCACCAGTCTCTGCAATCAGTAGATCATAGTCACCTGAGATCTAATCATCTGCACATGCCAGTTAAGAGCCCTATATCCCTACATTCCTCGGGATCCCTCATTGTCTGGTCTCATGCTTAACCAAGTTGTGTGCCTGACTACTCTGTATTCACTTACCTCTTGCTTACCTTCAGGAATTCTCCTTGTGGATCTCCACCGTTCCTGGGCTCCATCGATCCTCACTCCTCCGGTGACCTGGTTACCCTGACAAAGACAGAATGGACAGTTACTCTCGGAAAAGCTCCTGGCAACTCATTACCCCTCACTGTGCACTCACCTGGACTCACCACTCACTTACCACACTCTACATCTGTTCAATAAACCTTTGTTTTTACCGCTTTGTATTTCACCTACCTCAGTGTGAACAAAAATCTTTATTTTGGGATGTGATCATGATTAATTATTTGACAGCATGCATATTGCTATTGTACTGGGTGTTCATGAGTGCTTTTATTTGTTGGCTGTTTATTCTGACCTTAATTCAATAGATACCAAATCTTCACAACTGCCTTACTAACAACTAAAAAAGCAGTTTAGTTAAAAGCTGTAGTTAAAAGTGTGAACTGGTCTGCGTACTAAAGTATCACTGCTAAATCCAAATATTAATAAACGCTATAATAGTTTAATATTAGTTAATTGTAATTAATAAAAGTATATATTAGCATAACATTACATAACAATATAGTATAACAATATTAAATTAGTACTGTAAACTGTGATTACCATGAATAGGTGTGTTTTCTGGCTTTTTATTGTGGTAAGGATCACATTAAACTTAACCATGCACTCAATATTTGACAAAAATAAATTCACACATAACACATTCATTTGTGGACTGAAAGGCAACTTTTTTTTGCACTTTTTAGAACACTGAGTAGCACAAAAGCCTCAAACTACAATGTCCATCATGTTCACATGCTGTTCTTATCAGTAAATGAATTACATAATTTAAACCATTTTAATTCAGCAAGTCACTGTTTATGTAACATATTACTTCAACAGTGTTTATGAGTAGCAAGTATTGAGCTGGAAGGTTTGATTGCAGCACCCAGTGTGTGTGTGTGTGTGTGTGTGTGTGTGTGTGTGTGTGTGTGTGTGTGTGTGTTTACTCTTGTCTTTTAGTGTTTCTTGGCTCTCTCTCATTATATTTGTCTCAAGGGGGAAGTAGTGCATGTGTCCATCTCTAGACCTCCTTTGAAAATATAATTGGACTGAATGTAATTCTCTAGTGGCGTTTAATTAAGGCAAGGTGATGAAGTAGAACATAGCAGAATTTAAGAGCTTCTACATAAGAGCAAGAGGAAGTGTTTGTATCTTATTATGCTCATCTTTTTAATGTTTATCATACATTTTTAAATCAAACCTGGAGGAGCAGCATTTATTTTGTTCACAATATATGTGTAATGCTAAATTTTTCTCGTGTAATTCCCACCTGAACTGGAACGTTTGTCTTATTGCTGTAAACATTTGAACTTTGCTGGTTCTTCAGATCTTTTCATCGCTGTGTGTTTTCTCTCAGACACACTTGTGTACACACTTTTGTTTTGTTCAGTTCATGTTGGTGGAGCCGTTTCACAATGAAGTTTCTCAGTCTCACTGCTACTAGGATTTTCCCACACACCACAGAAAGAAAATATATATATATTATGATAATAATTGGAATGCACAATGAAAAAAACTGCTAATGTCCTTATTGCATTATATATGTTACACTGAAGAGTAAGCAACAATAAAACTGTAATTTGATTGCTTATGTAATTCAAACTGCCATTAAAACAATATGAGCACATAACTGAAACATCCTGACCATCGATTTCTTTGTTGTTCAAAGTGTTTAGTTCAGTTTGCCTTGACCTGTTTACAATATTAGCACAGTGATACTAACAGTTCATACTTTCCATAATTAATGTGTCTACTAAACTAACTTCAAGCTTTTTTACAGATCTTTTTCTTCATATTCACAGCCTGCAGCCAGGCTCCTTGCAGATAGGAGTCGTTTTACTGTTCAATCTGCTCATTTTTTTTCAGACATCGCACTAATTTCCTTTTTCTATCTCATTCACTTGCATTCACTTATCGATCTATCCGATCATTGATCAGAAACATCGATCAGCCCACTGATCCTTCCAGCCATCCGTCAGCCACTGACAGGCTTTTAATTGATGAGAAAGCGGGTCAAATTAAGCAATTAGGCCAAACAAGGAAAGCAGACGGATAACTATACCCTGACCAGGTGAAGAGACACCGGCGGAGTAATAGGAATAGGGAGATGCGCAGTGTTTACGCTTTTTCATTCCACAACGTGAATGAATTTTTCATTGCGATTCATAAAATATCCATCACTATTTTACCTGAGGAGAGAATAAAACGGAGGACAAAGAGATAGAGAGGCCTTATGAATCAGGAGTTGATTGAAGACGCCGATGGAGGGAGGTGTGGGGTGAGCACCTGACAGACAGGCTGGGTGGGGGTGGGGTAATATCTGGGTGGAGATCTGAAGAGGAGGTGTGGGGAAAGATGGGCCGCTCGGGGAGGGGTGACGGAGCCTAACAATAACACCAACAACAGGAGCGCGATTGGGTGATGCTCATTTTCACTCTGTCAGGAGCCGATAGATGATGCCAAGCGTTGTCACAGCATCGTTCCGCACGTGAGAGGAAAACCTTTTGTTCAAAAACAAGACGCATCTCTTGTAGGATTCAGATTCCCGCTCAAGATGTCAAAAACATAGGTTACGCACTGAAACATCTGACTTCTGCCCAGGAAGAATAGCTAACACTCGTTAACTATTAACTATGACTTTTCCCTCAATAAATTCAGAATTTTCTGCTTATTAATAGTGAGGTAGTTGATGAGTTTAGGCATGGGGTATGATTAGGGATGTAGAATAAGTAATGTCATGTACACATTAACACGTGTGTAATTACTACTAATAAATAGCTAATAATATGCATGCTAATGAGCAACTAGCTAAGTGACCCTGAAATAAAGTTTTACTGATCTTTCTTATGCTACCCAGACTCATTGAAAATAAATGCCTCTACCCTTTCTGCAAAATGCACACACACACACACACACACACACACACACACACACACACACACAAGAGGCTTCACAGAGATACCACGCAAGACCCATTCAGTCAAAGGTTCTTTAAAGAACCATGTCTTTCTTACCTTTTTAAAACCTTCACTTCACCACAACACCTTTTGTGACGGTTCTTCAGATGTTTCTGGCTGGGGAGTTAGGACTATTCTAAGAAGATTTCTACTGGGGAAACACGCTCATGATTTTGGTCACATATAAAGTAAGACTTGTTTTATCTCCACTGACTGGACATCTCACTTTGAAACTATCGCAATATACAGTACAGTACAGTAAGTAATATCTGTGTCGCAGAAGCATAGTCACAAGCATATTTTCAATTAGCCTGGGTTGTTCTTTTTATTTTTTTAAAGAACGTTTCATGTGAAGTCAAATCACCTTTATTTATGTAGCTCTTTACACTATTTCTCAAAATTCTGGTCTAAAAAGTCAGTGTCATTGTTCAACTCCAATCAGTTCAGTATTCAGAAATGAATCAATTCAGTTCAATAACTGTGCCAATAACATTCATTATGAAACAAGTTCAATTCTATAGAAGACAACAGTGTCATTATTCAGCTTGAATAATTCAGGTCGTTACTAGTGTCAATGTTGCTAAATTTGCCAATTTTCAATTTAGCTGTAAAGCAGCTCTACAGAAGACAACAGTGTCTTCATTCAGCTCTGTTCATTTCAAGTTTTAAATATTGTCAGTGCTGTTAAATCAATCATTTTAATAGTTGGTGTCTGATTTAGGTAATAAAACCATCGGCAACAGTGGAAAGTTTTTACAATAACTTAAAACTCAAAGTAAGGCAAAGTTTACTTCATCATATCAGAAGCAGCTAAAGAGGTTTTCCCAGAATCTGTCAGATTACTGAGGTTGTGTTTAGCCGTATCAGTGCATTTGTGACACCAGCGGCCTTATATTGGCCTGTGACCTGTGAACTGCTTTGCTAAATCCACCTCAGCTCAACCAGAACACTGTCCCATTTGCATGAATTTATGCATGCAATGGATGCCATCATCCGTCTACAGATAGTCAATTAAATATCTAATTAACTCAGGCGAAGATTTAAATAATTCAGATGTATTGACTGGCCTCTGGGAGAGCAGATTTGCCACTAAATCATGTCAGAGTCTTAGCTAGCCCTGCTGCGATCATAAAACAGACCCAGATGATTCCTTCTCTGCTTCAGACGTTCAGCAGAAAAATGCAGTTGAAGGCTTTTTGTTTTATTTTATTTTATTTTACAAAATAGCGGTTCACTTTTCGGAATACCATTGACTTGTGTTTTTCATTTAACACTACATTTAATTTTTCATTAAATAGAAAAAGTTCAATTTGTTACAAAGCAAAGAAATGTCTGGGGATACAAAGTTATTGATGCTCTGCCATGGGAGTAAAGGTTTTATTAATCAATCTCAATAGCTACATGATTTTACAGTGCATTTACTAAAGAAAATATTCAATAATTACATGGGAAAGGTTCATTGTTTTGATATTACCAATTATTCTAAATACTATAATAAGTGAATAGCATGCATATGTACAAAACAATGTAAGCTAAGACAGATTTAAATCCTTCTATTTTAACATTAAAATCTGACACACACCTCAAGGTCCACAGTAAATAAATCCTGAACCCTCATGACTTTCTTCCTCTAACTGTTGGATTTAGATGGTGTCATCTAGGTCGGTTTGGTTTCAGTTAAATCGTTTCTAAGGTTTATTTATTATTAAGAGGTTCCTTTTCAAGCAGGTCACTTCAGAGAATCGTTAAAAAATATAGGTTGTTTTGGCTGATTCCCAACACAGCACCTGCTCTGAGTCATAGTCTTAAACTCACGGAGAGTCGTTAGGTCATTCTACACCATGAAAAACTTCTGAAGACTTCCTCGTTTCCACTGAATTAACTATATCATGTGTGGGATATCTCGATTTATCTTACTGATACTCTTACTGGTACAAAAAATTGTATTATGAGGGTTATTAATGAAGCCAAGTACAGTGTTGTTACCTTTATATTTAATCACTTTTATCCAAAGTTACTTACACAGTACAGATGGCAACAATAGGAGCTATCAAGTGACAAAAGAGCAACAATATTAATTTCTGTGACATGGTCCAGGGCTGCGTTTCTCAAAAGCGTAGCAAGGTTTACATAGTAGGTTTATAAATAGAGAGTGCTATTGTTAGAGGGTCAAGAGAAGATGGAGGAGATGTGTCTTTAGAGATGCTGTTTCTTGAAGATGAGAACTCAGCTGCTCGGATTGAGTTGGGGCAGGTCACTCCACTAGTCCAAGAAAACGATTTCCTCAGTAAGCTTCTGCAGGGTACAAAAATATGAAGTAGCAAATTTAGGATAAGAGGTGCAGAGCCTTCTCTGAGTCTTCATTTTGTAGGCAAACCTACAAATTGGTAACCAGTGCAAATTGATGAACGGAGGTGTGACGTGCTCTTTTCGGCTCATTAAAGAAGTGCTGCCTCATTCTGGATTAGTTGTAGAGGTTTGGTAAAACTGGCAAGACCTGCCAAGAGAGCACTGCAATAGTGAAAAAAAAAACAAGAGCTTGAACAAGGAGATGTGCAGCACGTTCCAATTGAAAATACCTGATCTTCCTAATGTTTTAGATTTAGCAATGTGGTCAGTGAGATCGAGTTTATCATCAATCGCAGCTCCAAGGTTTCTGGCTCTCTTGGAAAGTGTTATGGTGTTTGTGCCTGGCTGGATGTAGGAATTATGATAAAGTATTATAATTTCTGAAACCACAAGCAGTTTTGTCTCAGAAAGGTTGAGCTGAAGGTGATGGTCCTTCAAGCTAGAAATGTCTATTAGACAAGCTGAGGGTCATCAGAATGGAATAAAAGGTAGAGTTGAGTGTCATCGCATAGCAGTGATATGATAAGTCTTGTTTATAAATGACAGAACCTAGTGATGTCATGTAGACAGAGAAGAGAAGCGGTCCAAGAACTGAGCCCTGAGGCACCCCAGTATATTGATGATCTATCTATCTATCTATCTATCTATCTATCTATCTATCTATCTATCTATCTATCTATCTATCTATCTATCTATCTATCTATCAAAAACATAAAAAAGTTGTAAGATATACAGTATTGAACTATTTTGGCAATTGGCAATCCAAAGAAATGTGGCGTTTTCACCAAATGAATGAATGAATTATTTTTACTGTAAAGCTGTAAATAATTCATACCACTTAGAACTTGCTTTTAGTATATTACTCATCATTGATAGAAAATTCAACTGATGTATGAACAGAGGTGTGTGTATTTTCTCTGTTTCACTATGATGCGGTTTAGTCTGATTTTAAAGCTATCCACGAACATCTATTTTATGATTAAGATCATTGGAAGGGTTTGTGAATCCAAAATATTGCATTCATGCAGTATGCGACATTTTAGTTTTCCGTTGAGGTAAGCTAAACACTTCCCACGAGAACGGTGATGAAACTGGTTAGTCGAGAGAAACCGACCCCAGTGAGAATGACCAACAGGTCAGCGGTTTCTTATGATGAGGGCTACATCAGATGACTGGGTTGGCGTCAAATTACTGTTTTCCCAACATGCTGTAAGTTAACATATGTACGCTTTGTCAAATGACCATGACAGAAGTTTTAAGAGTACACGAGAATGTGGCTCAAAAAAACCAAACCAAACAACAACAACAAAAAATGTAGAAGTAAAACTCTGTGAATTTATTGGCTGGGCACACATTCAGCATTGTTCAAGTAACAATTAATTTTAATAGATGGCAAACTGTGTAACTGGTTTGAAACAGAATACTTCACCCCGAGTGAACTTAAACTGGGCCTCAGAAGAGAGTATGAGTGCCAACAGAAGAAATATTTGCATGCTATCTATAGACAATGATTTATGAGCCCGTACAATAATGAGTCCTTGGTGAGTATCCTAAACCAGAAAATACTTCACAGATTATAATGTCTCATACTATCACAATCTCTCCAGCACTCTGAATAAGATCTGTGTTTGAAAATCAACATCACTACATCTGAAATCAGACCAAAACCGCAAACTGCTAAGACCACGACCCTGCCAATCTAGCATTCCTCTTCAACTGGCTTTGGACGTAGTTTGTGCTTACCAGTTTTTTTTTTTTTTTTGCAGTGATTAAGGAGGTTTGTTTTGTAGCTCATTCCGTCACCATCTTTTGAGGACACCGAAGTCTTGAGATAAGGAGCTCCGCAATGTGCAAAGATGGCAGATTTCACACAGTCTTCTGTGAGGTCCTGTGCGCCACAGAGATGAATGAAAGTGCTAGTGGATATCTATTTACAGGTATTACAGACCTCCATGGCTCAAACAAACAAATTATAATGCCATTGCATGCCTCCAGTGGTGCAAAAATGACTCACTTTACATTCATTGTTTTTACATTTACTTTACAGTTTGCGTATTGTGTTCATACTGTATCGCAAAACACTTTTGCTGCTATTCAGGTGTGATACGGGTAAGGTTAGGGACAGGTTTGGTTGATATGGGTAGGTTTAAAGGTGGGTTAAGGTGTAAGGCATGAGTCAATTCTAAATGTAATTACAAAAATTAAGATGTAATTACATATAGGCATTTTAAAATATATATATATTTAGTAAGTACAGTGTTAACACATGTATGTACACGATAACTGCACTGTATTAAATTCTTAATTTAAATGTAAGTACATAGTAGTTAAGGCCACATAATTTAAAATGTGGCTTACATCAGGGCCAATTGAAAGCAAATGCATGCTTAACTCAGTAACAAGTACTCTTTTTATCCTGAAGTGTACTTTTTTTACGATTTTTAAAAGCGCTCAATTCTATTTAGTGGCACTAGAGGCACAGAATTCACAAACTTTGCCAATATGTCAATTGTTTTACTTTGATTCTCTCTCTGCGTCCCTCTCCCCCTCTCTCTCAGTTTAGCAGGCACCGATGCCTAGCATATGTCTGTCTCCACTGCTCCATTCGTCCAGCCCGTTAACCTCAGCCCCGCTCCATTCTCTCTCTCTGTCTCTCTTTTTCCTCCAGCGGGACGGATACCAGGGGAGGGACTGTCCGATTAAATCAGCCTCTGCTCCCCGTCACTGAGCGCTGGGATCTAGGGGAGGGTCTTTGCTTAACACTCCATGAAAACACTCCATTCAGAAGCCATTAAAGCTATGCCTGTGTTAAATTTGTCCACTAGAGAACAGCAGGTTAAAGGGAAGGGAGTAGCTGAAAGCGTTAGTTACGCACACACATATATCAGCACTTACAGCCTCACAGCCAATGGGATTAAAGCATGATGTGTACTGCACATAAAAAGAAAATGTTTCAATAAATCTGAAGTAAGATATAATGTGTAATATATAGATAAACAATGGAATGGAAAACATATTTGTAACAGTATAATTTGTAAACAGTATGATTTTTTTAATGAAGTTTACCATGTAAATTTACCATATATTACTGCAATCAAAGCATAATATTCAGCATAATTTCAGTGTAACATAATCCTTTTTTGGATTTGATGCGTTTCCGATTGTTGTATTTCATCATTTGAAAGCTAGTTTGCATAAACCATTATATATACTAAAACGTTTTATTCAGGAAACATGAAACATTATTAAGATCTGAGCAACAATAACAACTGGTAACAATAATGTAAAGAATTTTTACATATATCTTATTCATTTTCATTTAAGATAAATACATTTTGAACGCCCTACAACAGCAACAGACATGGAGAATTAACTCCACGTATCTGTTTGTGAACTCCAACCAAGTTCAAAACCTTCTCTGGAGCTGGTTCAAAAAGTATTATGTCTTAAAGCTGCATTTGGGTTACACGCAGACCACAAAACCAATGGGAACTGGATCTAAAACACAGCTCTTTATCTCTGTGAGTTACCAGAACGCACACACACACACACACACACACACACACACACGAGACAAGAATCTGTGCAAAATGACTACAATGCTGAATTACACAGTCCACTGCACTGAAAAAAAGAGGGTAGCAACTGACAATAACTGCTCTGAAATATTATTTAGCATCTATATACACCAGTTGAGTCACACTTTAGTTTAGGGACCAATTCTCACTAACTAACTATTAATTTTTCCCTCAGTAAACCCCTAGTTTGCTGCTTATTAATAGTTAAGTTTATGGGGTTAAGGGATTCAATATATGGTAATGCAGAGTAAGGCATTGATATGTGCTTTATAAGTAGCCTGCTATTAAGTAGCAAATATGTTACTAATATGTCTGCCAATACGCAACCAATTAATGTTAAAGTTAATAAATGAAAAGAAATGGTCCCTAAACTGAAGTGTCGAATCATCAATTTATACAAACAAAACAAATGTTGTGGATGAAATCCGGTAGAAACGGTTCTTTAAGGTAATAATTGCAGTACGCGGTTGTGTTTACACAGCACAGCTTTACTGAACTCACTCTTAAAACGCAGGTGCGAGTCGTGAAAACGTAAAGAAGTCTGTTTTGTTATAATGTGGCTGTCACTCTCACTTACAACTGAAGAGCCTTTGAACATAACTGTATTTAGCTCCCAAAAACAGGCCTGACAAGCTTACTCTGCTGCTGTGTAAACACTGTTTAAGTGCCGTATTACTCGGTCTGTGGAAAATGTTGAGAAAAATCACAAAATAGGTCTGTAAATGATTGCATGCGATAACCCCAACCCAGGTTCATTCGAAACGCGTGCCTCTAAATACACTTCTGCAACACCGTTATTACTTAGCAGTCGACTACGTAACGTTTCGAAGCGAAACGTCCAGTTGGCGGATTCAATACTCGTTACTCCGGTATGTTTTTGCTAAATTGATATTGATGCGTTTCTGTTACATTCCTTCAGGTACGTAAATTTCCAATGAGCCTATGTTGCACAACCGTATTTGTTGAGTCTTAGGCCCTGTCCAAATGAAGATGCGTCTAAATGTATACGCATACATTTTTAATCGTATAGGTGTTTTGTCCAGATGGATCTGGCGTTTTGGAAGAGTGAAATTTTTTTTGAAACCAAGTTCCAGAGCGGATGAATCTGAAGATGCCACCTTCGAGATCCAATTCATATATTTTCTGACCAAAATTTCAGATTCTTTATTTCAACCATTACTTTTTTACTTTTTAAATATTATCAGATGAAAGCGGTTCGGCCCAGGTTTTGTGGGTTAGGAGGCGAGTACTGCCCCCTCAGTTCCAGCACCCCTGCCTCCAAATCATTGCTATGGCCCATAACCTTGAAAACTCCTGTTTGGAACATTTTCACTCCCATTTTTTTATCGCTGTTTGTGTTGACAGCCACTTGGCACTGCGGATCATTCAATCTATCAAAGTCTGCTTTTCCTTTCCCTCTTTTAGTTTTAAAAGAGCACCTCAATGGCTCCCGGAGAAATAAAAAACAAGAGCGGGATGCTTTAAAGATGAATGAAATAGTATTGCTTTTGAACTGCAAGCTCTATCTTTTACTCTGTACCTGCAGAACCCCGCCAGCATTTATTATTAATGTTTGTTCCTGAACAGGTTTGTAATAAAGAATAGGTGCAGTAAGTAGTATAAAATATTGATTTTATACATTTCCTTATGAATTTTTGTTCTCTGGCATGATTAAATTTTTCATATTTGCTGCACTTTAGAGGATTCATCCCTGTTATATGTGTGTGTGTGCACCATTTATGTTCTCAATTTTAGGACATGAATTATTTAGCACTGTGCATCTGTGTATATTTGTATGCTTCATTTTATAAGTGAATTGGTAATGTTTAGTACATATGTGTCCAAACTCTAAAATGGTTGCGCAGTGATTATTTTAAACCCCCGACCCAACTGTTTATTCACACGCAAAGAACATTTTGCCTGTTTAATTAAGAGACCAACTGACTTGGTTGTCCACAAAGACCAATTTCTAAAACTAATTGTTGATAATTGTTGATAATTATGACTTCAGAACCATAAAACCAACAAAGTCACATATACATATACATCTTTGAATCTAATAGGTACAAGTGTACCCTTTGAAAAAGAGTGTACCAGCAAGCATACACTGGTGCTTTTCCCTCAGCATTTAGACACGTTCATATAACCTCACTACTTAAGAAACCCACCCTTTACTGTTCTAGAGAACCACAGACCAGATTTACTTCTTTCTTTCAGTGCAAAAACACTTGAAACACGAAATAGTGTTCAACCAAGTTTCTGCCTTCCTAACACAGAACAACCTCCTCAACAGCAATCAGTCTGGTTTCAGAAGTGCACATTCAACCGAGACTGCCTTGCTCTATGACTGGCAAGAGTGGATTCCAAATCTTCAATACTTATCTTGCCGGATCTGTCTACAGCTTGTGACAAGGTTAACCACCTGATCCTCCCGTAGACCCTGTCGGCAAAGGGCATCTCAGGAACCGCACTCCAGTGATTCGAGTCTTACCTTCGAGACAAGTGTCCAAGTGTCCTGGGATCCCACAGGGCTCAATTCTTGTACCACTTCTCTTCTCTGCCTACATGGCATCACTAGACTCTGTCATTCAGAAACACTGTTATGCTGATGACCCTCAGCTCTACCACTCATTCCATCCTGATGTCTAACACACATGTCTTGCTGGATAAAGGACCATCACCTTCAATTCAACCTTGCCAAGACAGAGATGTTTGTGGTTCAAATAGACAGAAACCTTAGATTGCAATGCCATGCCTTGACAAATAATTTCATTGACTGGTGTGTGATAGTAGGCTATATGCATATGAATGTACAAACCAAATTTGGTTTAATAACCTAATGTTTTATTCGTGAGTATAATTGTGAGTAATGACGATAGCCTCATCTGTCCGTGTGATCAGCTGGAGGTGTGAATGGAGCGGAGCGGAGCTGCCGGAGGAGACCTTGAGCGCTGCTCTGAATTGAATCAATACGAGTTGGGGAAGCCGATGTCTATCAGCAGGGATCGATTTACTGTGGCGGTGCGCCCTGCTAACGTCCAAAGCTGCTGAAATAGCCTTTATGAATATTAAACCTGCAGAGGGTCGATAGCGGGCCACAGTTCCTGACGCAGACAGACAGGTCACACTCACTGAGAGAAAGACACAGACGGGATGAACAGACAATGAGAGGCACAGGCTCCGATGGCGAATTTCATCCAACTTGACAAGAACATGTCTGGGTCATATTTTACCTCAAGATCACAAGAGAGAAATAAGGATGGTCACTGGTATCGTTGCCAAAAGCGTCTAGAATTTTTCTTAAAATCATTGCCGTTGGTAGTTCGAGCAGATACAAAGACCAAACAAAGGACCTGGAGAATCCCAAAGAAAGTAAAATGGCCATACTATTAATTAAACAGAATTTTTATATTGATATTAATCAGTTTTTTTGGTACTTGGTTCAGTCTGAAGACAAATGTCAGTTCCCACAGAAAAAAAAAAAAACACACACACACACACACACACACACACACACATATATATATATATATATATATATATATATATATATATATATATATATATATATTCAAATATTCAAATTTGTTCTCATTAAAATAAATACTAGGAAATAAAATATTAAAATAAAATGCAACAAAACCCTTCCCTCATTTATAATATAAATTTATTGATTTATTACTTAAATTTATGGTGACATTTTCATGAGATTCTAATGACGTACAGTATACTTCAGAAATATGAAGTTTTGGGAAAATGTTCAAAACGTGATCTTATCCACTCCTGGCTCAGTTTTCAGACTATTGTTCTTCCACACGCATCGTCCAGAGATGTGGTAAATATGCTAATAAATAAATAAAGAGGTAAATAACTCAGGAGGACAGCACGCGTGACCTCTCTCTGAAAGCGCTCCGTCAGCCTGTGATCTTGCCCACAGCTCAAGGGTAGACTGGAATAATGTGGCATCTATTAGGCAAGCAAATAGCGCCTGTCTGCTGTGTGTGCTTATCACTAATGTGTTCTGACATGTTCCTTTGGACATGTGTGTGTGTGTGTGTGTGTGTGTATCAAGAGATTTTAAAGGGCTGCTCTCATCCTGTACCCGCAGCTTAAAGATTTCTGTGTTCAAACGCCATTGACCTGTAGCTGTGAAACTGATCCGGGTGTAAGTCAGGATATGTTAACCATATTCAATCACTGCCGACCTGTGACCCCACTCACTGTTTACTGCTGTAGACAACGTCAGTTACCTGTTAGACATGTTTTACATCACAACAGCTGTTCTAACTGACTAGTTACGTCAACTGAGTACTTTCAAATGATATAATCAATTCATGCTGAGGAATTGTTCAGTTGGGAGTCGTATTGTGAAGCTATGAATTTAGATGATGGTTTCTCAACAAATGCTATATTAACGTAAATGTGTATATGTTGTGAAACAGTTGAGCTTTAAAGAAAAATTGCTTTAAAACAATTACTTTATTTTGAGTTAAACAATTTTTTTTACTCAAATCTCAAACGCTTTTGCTAACTATATTATTAATATTTATTATTATTTGAATGTTCAGTTTTGATTGCAGCAATAAATGACGTTTTAACATAAATTAGCATAGAAAACAGATATTTTAAAATTGTAATAATATTTTACAATATCGCTGTTGTATTGTATGTTTGCTTAAATAAATGCAGCTTTGGCAGGAATAAGAGACTTTGTAACATTTTTCAACCACTCAAAAGTGGTGAGAAGCCTTAGCTCAAGGTGAGATCAAAGTAGACCTTCATATTATATGTATAAACATTCTGCACTAAAAGAAAGCATGCAGCATGTTTTCATTCTGCTGTGTTTGGGATGCTGTTGTGCTCTTTTCCCATCAGACGCTAGACTAACGAAACCAGCAAGACGTCTTTGATCAAACAACCACCAGCTAAGGCTGGACATGACTACTCATTTGACAGAAATGTATGATGGTCTGAGCTGGTCTTTTTTAGTAGGACTTCTAGGTGTGTTTCAAACACACTCACCATTGTAATTGTCTGGCCATGTTCACCATGGCTTCCAGAGCGAGTATCTGTAATACAACTGGCTGATTAGGACAACAGCATGACCACCCAACCACACACACACACACACACACACACACAAAAAGCATCTCAATCGCTCTTCCCCACCACTCTCTCCTCAATTCATCCCTCCATCTCAACTTTATTTCTTTCTGCAGCTCTCTCTTGGCTGTAGCCCATGGCGAGTAGTCATTAAGTTAATTAGCAGGGAAGAGCGAGCACAGAGCTTCTTTAATGACTGCCGTTTGCATTAGTGTTCTTCTCTGGCCTCTGTTTCAACACACAAGCCCTGAAAACCTGAACTTAATTGAAATGCTGGAGATCTTGCTAAGGGTAATGATCGCCTATCATCACCGCCATGTGCTGCTGTTTTCTGTTTCCCATCGACTCCTCCTGGAGAGTGTGTGGATTTTATTTTGTTCCATATGTGTGCATTCTGGACTCTTGGATTCTTGCTTGGTTTTATGTGCGCAATATGGGACTGCATTTTCCATTCTCCACCGCGAATGATTTACACCGAAAAATTTAACACTGAGAAATGTTATGTTGCTATAAAGTACTTTGTTTAGATTTTTATCTTTAGTTTACATTTATTTTTATTTGTTTTTAGATTTTTCATTTGTACTTTAAAAGTGCATGTACCAGTAATTATGCAATTAAGTAATATTAATTAACATGTACTTACATTATGGTTAGGATTAGGGTTTAGGGTATGCATAACAAAGAATCTGTATATTATGAAGTATAACACTTTATTTTGGGTCCTTCAGTTATGCATAATTACATGCATATGACCATAATTCAAACCCTTATCCTAACCAGATAGTACAATTGATATTAATTAATTAATTTAAAATTCAATATTATGGACACCTTAAAAAGGGTAACCGAATAAAGTGTTACCAAACACTTTTATACTATTGTCAATACGTGGTATATTACTAGCATATTGCTTATTATCAGATTAGTACTCATAAAGCACATATTAATACTTAATTTTGTATGACCATGTTCTAGATCTCTTGACCCCACTTGATAATAAGCAGCGAATTGAACGTTTGCAAAAACTGAGAGAAAACTCTTTCTCGTTTCCTATTCTAAACTCACAAACTTCGGCAAATACATCAACTGGTACTTTGTTTCTTAATGGACTATTATCTAGACTCACACATAGTACACAGAAATGCATTTGTGTGTGTGTGTGTGGGTGTACATTAGGCGCAGTCCAAAGACTCCGTCACCTCTTGCGGTCTTTCAGTGAGTACACACTCGTGTGACGTAACGCTCCATGAGTGTCCGTTCTGAAGTCTGCACCTGTGTGAAAGGCTACATCAAAGAGCACTCTGCAGCCACAAGAAGGGTGGGAACTTTGCTGACACATGTAAGCAAAGGTTAGAAGTCCACATCAGGTTTGCCATTTAGGTCAGGGTCATTGAATGGTCAGCGAATGGTAGCGGCCTCATGCTCATGCTGTCCGTGGCTGAGGTTTTGGGGATCTCTTTAACTCTCTCAACACTGGTGTGTAAAAGCATCTTGGTTATTTTAAAACATTCACCTCTCTCTCTTTCTCAAACTCTGAGGCCCATGCTTGTAATCATAATTCCACCTATTCAGGATGTCGGCCAAGCCATAATCCAGAGAACTGCAATCCATTAGACGAGGAGGAGCAAAGTGTGATACGGAGGCCAACCTCATCTGTCTCTCGCTCTGTATACAATTCAACCCACTAAAACGGAGTTCATAGGGAAGTATGTCACTCATTTATCCAGTATTTCTGTACACGGTGCATGGTGAGTTTAGCAACATGCGCTAAATTCAAACTATACACGAATCAATTGTGAGTCTCCTGTGATTTACACAATGAGCGCTATTTGAGTGGTCAGTGTTTGCGGTGCTTAAAATAAATCACTCATAAACAGTTGTAGTTATATGCTTCCACAAAGGTTCCATAAACTGACAACAAGGCAGAGACACAACATGAAACAGAGGTTTAGCGTGTGACAGAATCATGAATATTCAAATTGTATTCATTCAGTCGTATTCGCATGCATGCAAAAAGAGCAATAGGAGTTATGGATTGAAACATTCATTCAAAAGCTGCACACGCATGCAAAGATATTAGCTCATTAATAAATACACAAAAAAGTGCAAACACCGTCAAGATGTACATGTCCATTTAACCACTGGTGTGCCTCAGGGTTTAGTGCTTGGTCCTTTTCAAATGTACAAATTCACTTGGAAAATCATAAAGGTACATTGTTTCTCCTGTCACTGCTATGCAAATAATAAACAGCTTTATATGTCCTTTTAACCTGATGACCCCAACTCTTTCAGCAGATATATATATATATATCTACTTTGGATGAAAGACCACCATTTATAGTTCATCTGTGCTAAATTGAAGCACTTTGTAAACCTGCCAGTTGACCACAACTTTTCCACTAGGGTCTACAACACTAATAGAAGTAGTGATGTACAAGTGACCATAACCACCTACATTACCAGCCCAATGGCCCAGCTGTGTAGGTTTACACTTTACAACATCAGGGAAATCAGACCCTTACTGTGAAAGTATATGCAGCGCTCATCCAAGCTTCAATGCCCTACTGACTGGCCTTCCAGTCAAGTGACCAAACCTCTGCAAATAATCCAGAACATAGCAGCACATCTACTCATAAATGAGCCAAATCACACCCATCATGATCTTCACTTGCTCCAAGTTCAATTGTATAGCTTCGATGCTGTCTTGATGACAGTGCAGGACATTGTTGTTTCTTCATAACAAGGTACAGTGTGACTCAACAAAACCTCCACCCTCTTCGCTCCTTCCTCGTGGAATAAGCTCACACCTCATGCACAAGTACTTAACCACTCCGCAACCTTAATCCAAGGCACTTGAATCAAAATGAATTTTTAGCCTAGCAACACTCTGGGGTTAAGGTTGTAGATTAATTACCATTTTGAAATAAAAAGTGATCCCCACCTCAAATTAGATTTTCAATTGGTTTTGCGATAATTCTCAATGGCCCATTCCTGATGATCGTTATTGCTGTTCCAAGAAAACTCTCAAAACTTAAATGTTATTTATGTTATTTAGTGAAGACAGAAACACTGTCAGTAAAGACAGCCAATCAGACCAAACCTTGTGATTTTGGAATATCTGCAGCTATTTTTATGTGCAGTCTGTGTGTAAGATGTGGGCGTTTCGTCTGATGAAGGTTGTACGAGTCAGTGTCGGAATGATCGCATTTATTAGATGAGTGCACATGAGCAGCACCATAATGTCATAATTACTAGTGGAAAAAAACCCAGAGTCTAATCAGTCCGTCACTTTTTCAGTTAAGGGCGTCAATTAAGGAATAATGGAAGCAAATTAGTATTGGTCATAATTAAGTTTAATTTAATTTGTACGCATTTTGTGTACTGTTGAGGAAGAATAGCGTTTGCCAGTTTAAAGACTACCAGAATACGCCCCACTTTATATTAGGTGTCTTTAACTACTATGTACTTATGGTGTTAGGTACAGTGTACCTACTGTCTTCATATTGAGTTGCGTAATTACATGCAAGAAACCCTAATCCTATCCCTAAACATATAGTAAGTACATGTAATTAATTAATACTACTCGGTACTTAAATGTAAAATTACACACCTTAAAATGAAGTGTAAGCAAAAACACTTTTTTTCTGCAATTAAGGTTATGGGCAGGTTTGGTGCTTTGGTTGTATTTAAAGAAATAGTTATTTCAGATGAACAAAAGTTGGAGTCCAAGCTTGGTAATACTTGTGGATGGTGGCCATGGTTTGGCATGACTCTGGGGGGTTAACACAGATTCTCTGAAGCAAATCAATGGGTTTTTGCTACAAATATACAAAGTTCCGGCTCCTTGGCTGACCTATGACTTGACATACAACGCAACTTGATACTTCGTACGTCAAGTCAGAAGTCAGCCAAGAACTCTGTAAAAATATATGTCCACTATTATTAACCTTATATTGTATCAAATGATTTTGAGTTAAGGGTTATGGTCAACAAGTATATAGTAGTAAACAACGGTTCATTTAAAATGTTTGTCTGAAAATAAAGAACCCAAACTTCCCAGGAGACATATTCACACATCCGTAAGGAAGCAAATGAATCACACGTTTTTTCTCCCATTGTTTATTACTACATGGCAATAAACTTCGCACATATGTGGATTGGTTTGCATTGACTTGTGTTCTGTTTTGTGTCTTTATTTATAGATATTTGGGTCCATCAGGGCCTGGTTAGTGCTGTTTAGATGGATGGGCGGCTCTGAGCGGCACTGGCGATGGGATGATGCGACCAAGGCCGGCGGGGTGGAGCGAAAGATCAATCGTTCGCCGACAGAGAAAGAGAAGGAGATAGGGCAAGCTGTCAGCTCTGAATTAGATGTTAAATCTTTTGGACAAAATGCATTGTGTTAAGAATTTCTCATGTGCTGTTTCCTCACTGATGATGTATGGAGCAGATTTGGCGAGAGAGCTGCGGTCCGAATGTGCTGTTTCAGGGCTAAAGTGGCTGTCAGGCCTGCACAAGATGGATTTTTATGGCCGCATCTTCAATCTCTCGCTACCACCAAGTCTCTTCTTCTTTCTTTTTTCTCCGTTAGCAGGCTCTCTTTCGCTCTGTTTGTCTCTGGACTTAATCTGGGTGGCTCACCGGTGTCTTCAGGCCACTTGTGAGGTTTTTGTATGTATCTGAGAGCTTTATTTCCTCTCCTTTAACTCTCTTTCTTCCTCTCTCTCTCTCTCTCTCTCTCTCTCTCTCTCTCTCTCTCTTTCTCTCAGGTTTGAAGAAAAAAAAGCTCAAACATCCCATGAAAGTCCAAGCTTGGTGTATTAATAAAAGATTACTTATTCTCAAGTCAAAGCATTGATCCACACACACACACACACATACAGATATGTAACAAATATTACATTTTAGAAATATATATTTCTTCCTTGTTACTTAATATTTGTGTAAAAGAACTGTAATAATGAACAAATAGAAACGTATACGAATTACAATATATAAGAAAATACATTGTTGCACATTAAATACATGAAAGATGCTAATTTATAATGCATTATTATATATCTCATAATGCATGCGCAATATATTACGTATATTTTCAATATGCATTACATAATTCAATATACTATACTGTACAATACTCCGTATATAACACATAAATTATTCTTATACTGTATAGTTTCTTTGCCTTTATATGGTAACATGAATACCAAGCGTCAAATATGTTAATTTTCATTTTCTTCATGTTCTTATACGACTAAATGGTTTTCTATTATTTTATTTTGTTTTGGATTGACAGCATTTTCGACCTTAATATGAACATTGTGTAACCATTTAGTCAACAGAACACAAAATAGAATAATCTGTCTGTATGAAATGTCACAAAGAATATCTGTAAAGCGAAATACACAATCTCTATTATAGTGTTTGTGTATTTGTACTGTGTCACAGATCCATGACCCCTAAATAGACATCTCTCTTAAAAGTGCATTGGGAAGGTAGCACAGAAACTGAAGACTCAAGAGTAATCAGTTCTCTCTGCACACTGCCACGCACACACACACACACACACACACACACACACCCACCATCAGTGCAGATTCAGGCTGAGGAGCCAGAGAAGAAGGTAACATCAAGCTCATCAGTGTCTTTGTGGAGTGTATTAAAACCGAAATGTGGAAAACATCCAGCGTGATGTGTATGTGTGTTTAGATTTTCCGGTATTTTTCCTGTCAGCAGAAACAAAACCTTCGGCTTTTATGCAGTCTGAGAAATTCATGCTCTAAAAACAGCGCGCCAACAAACTGCTGTTTACCCGGACTCTGAGTGGATGAGAGAGACAGACACGGAGTAGGAAATCCCCAGGGGGCTCATCCTTTAAATGTATTTAAATGTATTCTGGTAATTACAAATCTTTACACACACGTACACGAGCACTCTGATGTTGGGAGAGGGTGCATGCTATGATGCTGCTTTGTTGTAAGGACTACGTGAGATGGGAGGGTTAACTGAGGTAAACATGCTTTAGCTGTCCCAGAATGTACCTCAGTATTTTGAAACACTTAATACAGAGATGCAGTGCATATAAATGTGTGCCATTAAAAATTCTTCCAGTTGCCATTTCTTACTTTAATAGATTACATGAACTTGTTGACAAATCACATTTTACTGGATCGTTTTAATTATACCCAAAACCTGAGCCCAAGCAAACCTCAAGTCAGTGCAGCATCATTCTCTGCTAAAGTGATAAAATGCTTGGCTTCTTCAGATTCCTATAATCTGGGAACTCTTGAAGAAGACGAAGTTCTCCCTTCATAATCAAGAAAGGCTTTGAAGCACTTTTTAGAATCTAATCAGAATCATTGTACTGACATATTTTCAATTCGCTAATGAATTTAACTAGATCCATATGCAACGCTAATCAGTATGTGAAAAAATGACTATCAAGATAATACCCCAGTGCTGGCCTAATGCTGACAGTAAAGCGACAAAAATATTCATACCTCAAATAAATGCTATTATTTATTTATTATTATTGTTATTATAATTATTGTTGCTACATGGACACATTTAACTGATCAAAATGACAGTAAAGACATTTATAATATAACAAATGCATGCTGTTCTTTTGAACTTTGCATTTATCAAAACTGTTTTCTGCATTGCTAATAATAATTAGTTAACGGTTAAACTGTAATACATCTTCACAACTGCACTTTATTTTTTAAATAAATGCAGCCTTAAAGAGCACAAAACATGACAGTGTATAGTGTATATTCCTTTCATCAACAATCTGCATTTAAAAAAAATTTTTTTATTATGACAGGGAAGTGAAAGTTTTCTTGTACATTAAACATACAACAGATCCTACAGGAACAGTGATGCATTTCGGGATACAATATTTGTTTGATTTACGTATCTGCAACTCTTTATCTTCTTTAGGTGATAGTATTTTAAATGCTCATCAAGTATCAGAGCCGAACACACACATGAAAGCTTGTTTTGTTTGCCTTGAACAAAAAAGCAGAAGGGAGTGCGTGATGGTAAACCCACAAACCAACCCAAATAGAGATAGAGCAGTGTTTGTCTTGGGGGTGGATATGCGGAACTCCATGTTTAGAAAAATATTTGATACAGTGCAGAACATTCCAGTTGTGTAAAGTGCACTGGAAGAGCACCGGTGTGTTGAGTACTTCTGAGTACTGAATGTTTTATCGCCATCTTAATCATCAGTCCGGTGATTCCTCCAAACCGAAAGTACACCCCATCCACACACACAGGCTGTGATTATCACCGTGTTCTGTAATGACTCCCCCCCACACACACACACATCCTGTTCACTCCCTGCTGTATGCCACTGAAGTTAATCACACGCAAACACACACCGCTGGTGAGCGTGATGAGGGAAATGGTTAACTGAGGCGTGGAGTTTGGACTGCATCTGAGCCTGGAGTCACATTTATTTTTGTTAGTTTTATGGCTGCAGCTGAACTCTACTGGCTCGGTGCCCACCCACCTTTATTCCAGATGTTACCAGAGAGAGAGAAAGAGAGACGAAGAACGAGGGACCCAGGGAGAGAAAAAATATGAGAGCGTATTTGGGTTGAGAGAGGGAGAGCGAACACAGCGCAGAAGGAAAGAGACTTTTCCAAACTACGGCTCTGGCCTGGGAGGAGAGTCCATCTAGTAATATCAAGACAAACATCACTTACTTTCGCTCATACTTCGGGTTATTGGACCTCCGCTATTAAACGAAAATCAACCCGGTCTCGCTGGAAAACGTGCCTGTGGCGACATCTGCAAAATCGTATTACGTTACTTCTTGCGCGTTTCGCAACTCTCTCAGAGTCAAACGTCCGGTGAGCGGTGCTAAATGTTCGTTTAGATTTGAAAAGATGAATGTAAATCTAGTCAGTTTGGAGCCTGTCCTCCAACAAAAATTGACCCTATAGGTAATTTGTGCAAGTACCTCATTGCGACCTATATATGCGTTTTAAAGTTAAGCACCATCTAGTGTAAAAATAATGAAATTGTAATTGAATTGTGTTTAGAATTTACTTTTAGAAATTTGTAATAGATAAGGACCCGAGTCCTATCTAAGGATGAGACTATCTCGGAGGAAGAGGACGGACTCTTCTGGCCAGGAAACAACCACCCAGTAAAACTTAAGATCATGACAGCGGCTTTTGCATAGGCAAGCACCACTCACATTTACTTCAGAAAATTTAAAAATCTAGCTGGATGATATTACGTTTTCCTGCCCACAAAGCCTTGGTTACATCAGCAGAAAAGTTGTTTCAGAGGCGTGGAAAGTTATTACATTTTGATGAGAGATTTTCGTTTTTTTTTGCACTGATGAACCGTGCCCAGAAAGACCATGAAACGTTTCCAAAATAATAAAAAAATACATTATACGATATCATATCAAAGTATAATAAGTAACTGCTTAGCGTTGAGGAGGCTACGGTCCTAGACTCGTTTGACAGACATGTGCAGAAGGAGGATGATGGATGGGTCTATTTATGGCCAGACAGACTGATGGGCTTATTGCCTTTAGAATAATCATGATCATAATTATCGTTATAAATAATCATCTCACTTCAGGAGGTGGCAGGGTAAGAAGGCTCTGCTCACTAATCAAAGGCACTTTTAGTGTGATGGTTGTTCCTGAGGATGTACATTTGCGTGTGAAGGGGATAAAAAGCCGTGCAGCTCATCTTTCCTAAAGGGTAGGAGTCTAGTGGCATCAACAACAAAGCAATAAAAGTCGCACTCAAACTAACGTTTTGTAGTTATGACAACTGCAGTTGCGCAACGAATGAGTCTTATACCGGACATAAGTTTGTGACCCCTGGTGACGATTGATACAATGTAGTAAGAACGCAGCACAAATGAATACAGTACAAACTAATGCTAAAACTAAATTAAAAGGCATGCTGGAAAGTACAAATCTCTGCAGCATTGTTAGTTTAGTCAGATTGTTTGGTGAAATGCCGATATTCGGTCAAGATTTTGCAGGCACAGTTAAACCACGTCAGATTGTAGCAGTTTGCTGTAACATCCCGAGTTTAGCAGTCAGTTAACTGTTCTTGGGCAGGACTGCGGCACTATTTCCACATGTCCCAGTAAAAGTTTGTGATGAAACAAAGCAGAGCACGAAAATAAACAGCGCAGAAATGTTCACTGTTTTCTATAAAACTGAACGAGCGTGTAGCTTTCTGCATACGTTCGCACTGTTCTTTACACATGTCCACATTAGTGTGTGTGTGTGTGTGTGTGTGTGTGTGTGTCTGTTAGAGAGAGTGTTTTGTGAATTTAGTCCATTACCACATTTCAAGTCAGATGACAGGAAGAGCACAGGAAATGGGACTTTTCCATTCTCTTGTTTACTTTGATACTTCCTAAAAAAAGAACTAATTTTATGATATCTTCTCGGATTCATTCGCGCAGAAGCAGAAGTGTAATGTATTATTAGTTTGACATATTTTTAACTCTCTGTGTGAAATAGCCAAATCAATAATTATCTATGTTTTTCGAGTTTATTTAAATACGGTTTTACATTTGCAAGGATCTTTTTCTGTGCATCGGCAAACCAAATATATTTCTGACAGTTTTTAGCCCTCGTCTTTTGGCTGTCTTGGCTCTGTTTGTACCTCCGCACACTGTAAGCTATTAATTTCTGAAAGACAGCCCAGATTTTTGGAGATAGGAGCTCATCCTCTAGTGAAGGGCGAGACAATCAACAGTTTGTTTAGGGACCGTCCGTGATGCGTGTGTCTGATTACCCGTCTATGTGTTGGTGTGTCTGTGTCTGAGTTTGCAGATGTTCACGATTAATCTATGGCAAAAGCAGTCACCCCGGTGAACCCAGAGGCAGTAAAACAGCAGCCAGAAGAAAAGGGTGTGCGTTTGGATGTGTGCACTGTATGTGGGGTGTTCCATTCGTGACCCTCATGCATGAGCAAAACCGATAATAAGTTACATGGTTATTTTTACGGTTAAGTATGATTTGCACGCTTCTGTATGGAAAATTCCAAAGTTCTACTAACTTCAAACTTCATTATCTTAAAAAGAAGAAGAAGAAGAAGAAGACACGGTCTCGTGACCAAATGTTTTACTAGGTGGCTAATTCGTACGATTGCGTTTACGACCTCACTTGCACTCCATTGAATTATGCAACTCATAAAAGACATGGTTTAGCAAAACTGAGGTTGTACGAATTTGTACAAATTACGAATAGCAGTGAGATCGGGCTGGACTAACATGTTCAATCAAATTTGGTCTAATAAAGGGACACACTGAATAAGGTTCTTCTGTACACTACTGTGCAGCGGCCGTTTTAAGCCATCCGTGATGAGACTCTCGCTATTGATTTCCTTCTTTTTTTATACGTCGGCTGGGATGCCTGCAGTACTCGGACCACCAGCTGCTGTTTTACTTAGAAAGTTGGCAAAACAGTCTAAATCCATAATGAAGGAATGCTCAAGCAAATTAAGCTTTAGTTTCGGCGTTCAGCGAAGGTCAAAATAAACAAGGAGAGGCACTGTGAAAAAGATAATACGCCACAATCGCAGACATTCCCATCCGGATGGGATTCGATTTCTCAGCGGACCCAGAAAAGACCCTGAAAAATAGTAGGTCAATTGCTCCGTAATTTTGCCAAGGATGTGTGGCTTAAACACACGGCCAGGATTAAACTCACAAAGCACATCTGTTAAACACAACTACACCTCCTCTGAGAAAACCAGTCAGAGTAGAGCTAAAGAAGCATAACTTGAAATGCTTTATTTGCTGGACGGAATCAGAATGGTTTTTATTCTTAATGTTTTTACCTTGAAATATCGCTTTCAGAATTATTCTGTTGTCGCACTGGCCTCTTGTAAGGCGCATTTCTTCGGATTCTTTCCAATGCTTCGCTCCGGGAAGTTTTGGGAGTAGTATATGTAAGTTTGATAAACTAGTATGGGATTCCGTGAAAAGGCAGAACGCTTTACAGCAGCGACGGTGATATATTTACGTGGATTCAGCCTGATCTCATGGCAATTCGAAAATATTTTACAAGGTTGGCTAATTCGTACGACCTCTGTTTTATGAGCTGCACACTTCGTATGAATTTGAGAGTTTATTCTAAATATCAATTTTGTGCTACAGTATACACTACTATTTCAAAGGTTTGGGGGTCAGCATTTTGTACTTTCTTTTTTTAAAAGAAATTAATTTTTTTTTTCAGCAAAGATGGAATAAAAATGTAGTATTGGTCAAAAATATTTCTAAAGGCTCATGTGACAAATTAGACTGGATTAATGATACTGAAAAATATGAAATAAATGACATTTTAAAGTATATAATAATAGAAAACCAATATTAAAAATCGCAATAAAATGTCTAATTTTATTATTGCTGTTTTTTTAATCAAATAAATGTCTGTATTTTGATTAAATGAATTTATGTGAGAATTTATGTTAATTAAATTAAAAAAAATACTGACACCAAACATTTGAAAGTCAGTGTATATATCGGATGCCCTAAATTAACAGCACATTTTTTTAGGTGAACTACCCCTTTAAATGTGTGAAAACCTACACCTTACTGAGGCTTTACTAGGTGCTAACGGCAGGTTTGTGAATAAATTACCAGCAATCATTATTTCTCAGCCCTTGATCAGTTGGCAGGCTTGCATGTCATAAATTGCAGTGACAGTCCCTCATCAGATTGGTCTTGCTCAAAGGCACTGATATGTTTCTCTTCATGTTCACTGTTGTACCAAAAACAAAGGTGAGAGATTATATCTGAGACTCATGAACTGTTACTCACGAGTTTACACAACCTGTACGTGCTGGTAGCATGTGAAGCTGAAAACCCGTTTCCTCGACGAAAGCGACATGCACGCTGCAAATAAATCGTTATTTTATAACATATATGAATATTTTTTCACTGACGGCTACCTGATGTACCATAACTCCCCGGGCGAATGCAAGACAGACTCCTTCATAATAATTGGCCAAAAGTGCTTATTATATCCAGTTTGATAGTGTGCTACCTAACCCAATGTGCGCTTTCTGGGGTCACCGTGGTTTAATTTAGTGTTATGACTATCAATGCGAATTCAGCAGACCTCATTTAGGCTCTGCGCTCGTGCGGCTCACCTGTCATCACATTCCCATCGGCTCTGGTTTTCGTATTTGTGTTTGTGCTGAATGATGTGTTGCACCTAGTGTTGACAGTTAACACCACGCTCTGTTGGGACGGCAGAAGTGACAGCTGAACACCTGTGGGCCGAGGATGCTGTCACACCATCACCGCTGTTTGACTGCCCATCATAACGCATGAGAAGACGGGGGAGGTTAGTGCTTCTGTTATAACCATAAACAGTGCTGACGGCCAGCCAGTTTTCCATGCTGCAGGCAATGTTACTGCAGCCCTGAGCCAAACCAACGACCTCACGGTGCGTGCGTGAGCGCGTGCGTGTGTGTGTGTGTGTGTGCAGGTGAAGCGACAAGTGACATGATATTTATACCGTTTTAGATCCGCTCCTCTTCATAAAACGCAGGCAGAGGTAAACTGGATTAAAAGACTGCTCAGATTCAAAGGAATTGAGTTGCTGGATTTTATTATGTACTGATCCCAGGGGGCAGAGCCACACACACACACACGCGCACACACACACACACACACACACACACACACACACACGCGCACACACACACACACACACACACACACTGTACGCACCGCTGCGTCTCTGTCCATAGGTCTAGTCTTTTGCTGAGAACTAATGAGTTGAGTGACTCTCACACAAAAAAAACTGTCAAGAAATGTTCGCCGCAAACAGAAACAAGTTTTTGACTGTACGTCATCAGAACGGTCATTGTTTTGAACTTTGAACCTCTATTATTTGTTTTGATGTTTTTGTCGGGAGGTATGCGAAATCAAAATTTGAGTTTCTTTAACGTTTAATCGATTTTAAGAGGTCTTTTTCAGAAGCTTCTGTTAATAAAACCTTCAGAAGCCATGTAAAGAATTTGAATGACAAAAACATTAAAACCCTTAATTGCCGAGCCAATAAATAAATGCATAATTAAATTCCTGTTTACAAATTGTTATTACATTGTAATAAAGTAGTCATTACACGCACGCTTCGTTTAAAAGTGTCTTCTGTTAGACTGTCAGACGTTCTGGCTCTTTTCAAGACTCGAACCAGAACATTTCCGGTTACCAAGCCCAAGCTTCAGTGCCTACGCCACATACTAAAGAACGAGCAGTCAGCTAAGCGATTTTCCATCCAGGACCGTAAAATAAAACAGTGCAAATTGCATTCGCATCTGTTTACAAAGGAATTGTGCATTGCGTTTGTTTCAAACAGTCGTTTGGTGACATCAACGAACAATCGGAGATGCTTCTGCCAGTTGTTTGTGAATTTCTCGGGTCTCTGCCCGTCCTCACCCAGCCATTCAAAAGCATACTTTTGATTTTTGTTTGGCACGGCATAAATAAAATGTTCCTAGCAGAAATAGAGAAATCACACCAGTCTATGTGACGGCTCTATACTCTGTAAACGGCAAAAAAGAAGCTGACATGCAGCGTGTGTGCCAGTTACACCTGAAGGAGGAGAAAACAAATAATATAAAAGTCGACGGGCAGATTTGAAATAAATAAATGCAGTCTTAGTGCGTTTAAGAGGCTCCTTTCATTTTATAATAAATAAATAAAGAAAAATTTTTTTCTGCATCATTACTCCAGTGTTCAGTTTTTATTATTATTATTATTATTATTATTATTATTATTATTATTATTATTATTATTATTATTATTATTATTTTCATTATTGTTGATTTCTTTCAGGAATTAGATGATGAATAAAAAAATTCTTTAATTAATTAATTGACTTTTTTGTTTGTTTTTAATTATTTGTAAATATTCATTACGACGTGGACGAAACCACGTAGTACGTATTCGACATTTATTACTTGACTGCTAGAATCCAATGCAATCATTTTATGCATTTTAAAGAACGCAATTAAAAAAAAAGCAACCAAACTGATATGCCTTCAAGAAGACCGAGGCCTTGAGGGCTGGACGGGGATCTGAGTAGCGTTGTTTTTAGCGCGTGTGCTCTGAAAGACGTGGATGAGTGAAAGCAGACAGTCGCAGAGCCTGGCTCTCACAAGAAGAACTGCTGCATCAACGTTTATCCACAGACCGCCGAAATGTCCCTCTGGTAACGCTGCAACCTCAGTTGTCTTTGGACGTTATGGCTTTGGGTGACATATGGAATCGAGTAGAAAAGTAATATGGCCAGATATTTTTCATTACAGTAGTTTGAATTTCGTACATTTGGAAGTGATTGCTCTGTAGTCCGTGGTTGATTGACTGACGCTTCCTCGCACGAGTGTGTTTTATCCTTGTACTATTCGTGATCTGTTTGAGAATGTACACACTCTAACAACCCCGTGTAAACAGAAACTGGAGACAGCAATTTGCCATGCAAATCACCACTGAGTGTGAAAAGTGTGTGTGCGTGTGTGTGTGTGTGTTTAAATACAATCATGTATTCAGTCCAAACCCAGACAGGGAAAGCCTCAGGTGACATTAATGTCATACTTGAATTTTTGCATGATTTCATCTTTGCACACACACACACACACAGAATTAGAGATCCACACACACACGTTTGCGCTTTCCCTGAAAACAAAAGTGTGAAAGTCCTTTGGTGCGCCAAAACACGCAGAGCATGACTGCTGAGAAAAAGACGTGTCGTCTCAGAAGTTTATTCCATTAGCTGCATTAGTCTCGGGTAATTACATCTTTTTTCCTTCTCTCTCGAGAGTGATATGCTGTTTTAATTTAATTCACTGTATTTCGCGCACACACCGTGTACAGTATGTGGATATTTAATCTTAACAAACAACAGGCTCATTTTGAAATACTAAGTGATTTGTCCAGTGAAATAAATAAAAAGAACATCTGCTAAACGAATAAAAAGTAAATGATATATAATTATTTGAGGTATCAACTATCCGTTCTGATAAAGACCATTCACATCTAAATGATTTCTATTCACAACGCAGATAATCTTGCTTATGCTCATGCATATTATTGCTTTATAAACTCATTTGATGGCACAATATGCTGTTGTGATAAACAATACACATTCATGTGTATTTATTATTATTATTATTATTAATTTATTTATTTTGATTAAGCATGAACGCATTAAATGAAATCAAAATTCATTGATTAAAAAATGGATTACGTTGTTACAAGACAATTCCTATTTTGAAACATTCCATTTATTAAAGAATCCTTAAAATAATATTTCAACAGAAATATTAAACAGCACATTGATAGTAATATTGCAAATGTTAAATCATGATCTAAAACAGTAATTCAAACTTGTTGTGGAAAGCTGGTAGAATGTCTAAATGGGACCGTCAAAATTAACCCTAAGCTATCTTAACATTAATGATAATATTATGAGGAACAGGATGTTTTATTGCAGATTCATGTTTGGATCGTGTTATTTTCCCCTTTTTTTCAAGACAGTTTTGATTTGAAGCCTTTATTCTATCACAAGTTTAATCTGTTCTAAATAACCTACTCAAACTATACCCTTACTTTAAGAGCGCTTGTCATGCTTGCCATCATGCTTACCTTAGCTTAAAGTCATTTTAACAGGCCAGTTAGACACACTTGTACATTTGCAGACAGCTTGTGTTTTGCATAACCGATTTACAGCGAGACATATAAATTATTCTAGACCATAAAGACCATAAAAGACAATCTGTCTAAAATGTTTATATTTACAAATAAGTTCATTTTACTCCCCATCTCCTCTACTCAGCTTAAGCAGCATCTCAACTGAAGAAGTTTAGGCTTTGTTAGAGAGGTCACCTCATTAGCTCTATGAATTTTTCCTTACACCGCAAAGTCTAGTAATAATGAAAGTTAATTATGATTCTTAAAAGTATTGAAAAGTGCATGCTATTCCAAGAGAATAATAATATAAAAATAGGCTGTATGTGAATTCATAGATGGGTTACATCCATAATCGCCTTGGTTATAAACAGAACTATTTATATTCACACGCACAAACTCTGTTTTCTGTTGCTATTTGTCTGGTACAGTGTTTGGTTTGGTATATGCTCAAAAAAAAAAAGTGTGTGTGCTAGAGGGGTGGGGGGGATGCTGAGAGAAGGAGATGTTGTGTGTTGATACTTCACAGCAGATCTGATGTGTTGATAAGACTAAAGCTCTGCACTGGGAGCAAACACACCCCACTTATCTTGTGGGAATTACTGTCCAAAATGTTCCCTCACGCAATCCAGCATGATCGTCAAAGACATTCTGCTAACATTTTGGATTAGGGAAAACATATAACGAGAGTTTTCCTTTTATAAACTCCTAATGTGCTGCTTATTGATACGTAAGTAATTGTATTAGTAATGTTTGGGTTAAGTGATCTAGAAAATGTTTAGAATAAGACACGATTGAAGTATTAATAAACAACCAATATAGTAGTAATATGCATGCTAATAAGCAATTACTTACTGTAGTGAATGTTAATCACAGGCATGCTAATAAGCAACTAGTCAACAGTGAGAATTGATTCCTATAATAAAGAGTTGCAAAAAAAAGTGGATTGTCGGACACTTCATGCACTCATATGTTGCAGAAATAAATAAATAGCAAATGGTGATGGTGAATCACAAAATAAAATTCATACTACACAGTTACATACATATAAGTACATAGTGTATCGCATATTGTATGCTACTTTGGATTAATAAAGTCCTGATAGACTATAATGCTGATAGTCTGTAAGGCTTTAAACCTATGATGGATCTCCCTGGAGTCCTAAGATAGTCCATCAGCACAACTGCATGATGTGTTCATCTATGCTAGCACTTCATCGTGGACAGCTGTGGAGTGTAGATGATGGCTTTTCTGCAAGAGCATTAGACTTCTTTGATCAAATCCGTAAGTGAAACCAGGCATACTCACATTAGAAAATGTGTCAGTCTTTGATAAATGTGTTTTCGTTGACTGAAATTAGCATTGGAGACTTGATATGTGATTTGAGTTGAAATTTTAATGTGATCTGCTCCGTGGGGGCAGTTTGCTAAACTGGACCCATTTAGTGTGTAAAGACACTTCATGAAAGAACCTTCTTGATGGCTTCAGGATAAGAGACTGACGTCCAACAAAAAGCCTTATTGTGGCAATTCGTTTCTTTAAATGATCTTCTGGATGCAGCAACCTCACAAGATTGATAAGGTTACTGAAATAGGACAGCAGTACGCAATGCTTTCGCTACACCACAAGCTCATCCACTTGGGGTATGGGATACGTAAAGCCAGAGACATCATTCAACTCGACCTCAAGTTATTACAGAACTGGAAGGTTCTATTCGAAGTTGGAAGAGTGACTGGGATCTGGGATTCCCCAATCACATCTAGCTGCTATCTTTTACACTTTCTTCTCTTGAAACCAGTTGGAAAGCTTTTATGCTCTCTGGTTGAGATATGACAGTACAACCCTCTGACTAATTCTGGGCTATATCGGTCCACAAGGCAAACAGACATCTGAAAAGACATCAGATAAGTGGTTCATTAGTTGTTCTAGTTGCTGCCTTGGATCAGGGAGAGCTGCTCCCCAAAGTCTACCTTTGCAGGGGTCTCTGCTGCAGAGCAAGTTTGACCCACTTTTTTATCAGGTGGTGTGATACAGCTGTTCCACCTTCTGTTGGCTGGCCACCAATAAGCAGGCCCACATGGAATCTGTACAAGCAGAATTCCAGAGAAAACTGCAGAATTGGAACAATCATCATTCACAAATGTCCTCCCATCTCCTACGCAACTGATTATTAGTGTGCTAAACTCTGAGCTTCATTGAACATTTTACCACGTTTAAATATATTCTGCAGAATGCACAGAATGTCCATCTGGAACCGGAAGGGCTGCCAAATTGGAGTATTCTTGCAACTCTGATGGTCATGTCAGTATGGGAGAACTTTGAAATCACGCTGCTTCCATAATAAATGTGTGATTGCACAGAAAGGATTCTGTCTGCATCAAGTCCTTAATTTGGCGAAGGTTGTAATGGCTTCTACTTGTTCTTGAAAAATCAAAAAGGCTCCCGGAATGATTGTTAATCAAAGTGCATCTTTTTTGACAGAAAGACATGTGGGATCATGAAGTCTTGGTCATACTCATCATCAGTTGCCACCGTTCATAGCACACTCTTGAATGAAAATCAATCAGTCCATACTGATCATAGAACAAAGGTGCACAGATGATTCAGTTAATCATAAGCCAAGATACAAATCGAGTATGCTGCTCCATCAGAACATCTTTAGGAATAACCACCCAGCTGGTCATAGCTGATGATTATTAGGTAGCATAGTTCTTCAACACCAGGATCTTCTCCTTGTAAAAGGCACACCTTTAAAATGACTTAAGAAGGAGTAATATGTCTTATTTTCTTTGCTTAAATCTCTCGTGTAAGATAAAGTGCAATAACCATTTGCACACACTGGCCCATCACCTTTGTTCAGGTGGAGGCTGATAGCTCTGGGAGTTCACCCTGATAATTGATAACAGATAGCAGTGATTCACTATTATACCCTCTTAACAACACGTGAGCACCTTCTGCATCCATAGATCTTCCAGTTCACATAAACAGTTTCACATAAACACACTACTGTCTGAGCTCTGGGATAAGCGTCATCATCCCAGCAACAAAGGATAAGCAGTTTGGAAAATGGATGGATGAAACTATCAGCAAACTGATCTTAAAATAGTTCAGAGGAACACAAAAACATGTATTTTAACTTGTGTGGTACTGCATATTCCCATTGTACTGAAATCTGAAACAAAAAAGTACTAGAAAAATATGAATGTTCCATTTTGTATATGGAGCAGACAGAACTTTGAAGTCATTGTTCACTGAAAATCTAAAATCACTGAAAATATGACAATCTATCTAAAAGTAGCTGTGCTTTACTTGAATATTACTTTTCTGGAAACTTTTGACTTTAACTTCCCTACATTTGAAAAACAAATATCATACTATCTCCACTACATTTCTATCAAGGTCCCCGAAGTAGAAAGTTACTATGTAGCAGCTTTGAACGTCGGTGGAATTATTTATTTATTTATTGTTCACAGTCTATCAGAAACAACTCTTAGGGTTACATGGGGTGATTTTCCAGCATTTATTAAACACTGACCCGTAGCAAATGTGACATTTATTTACAATGGTGCAATAATAAGTTAACATTGTATAATACATTCAGCACAATATTGTCACAATATAACCCATAAAACCACAGAAGCACAATCCTTAACAAAACTCAGTAGGTGTTTGACTTGATTATACAGTATACTGATCTCAATGACATTTTTTTGTGAAAAAAGCATTTGCAATTCTGTGTGAGGATGAGTAAATACTATTAAAAATTGAATTTTTGAGCGACCTGTTCCTTTAAATCCAGACTGGTCTCCAGACAGCCAACTACACATTAAATTCTCCAAGCCTTTTAATTGGCTCTAGATCCATTAGACAGCACCAAGTGTTATTTGCCATAGTTGCACTTAGCTCACTGATTGGTTCATGGCCCGGAGAGGACAGGCAAGAGAGACAGAAGAAGAGAAAGACTGCATGAGCCATCTATCTTTTGCAGTTGAGAGCGACTATTGATTTTCTCAGCCAATAGATTGCTCACATGGATAATTGGTAAATTAGCCTGGTAATTGGTCACAATAATTAGCCATTTTAGGATATCATGTGTAATGAGTAATATTGCTGTTCCCATTCCCAGCTCAGTTTAGAGCGGAGCGATACCCTCCCCCAACAGACGAGCGCCGGATCAATTGGAAAGCAGTCTTTCTCTCCCATCCTCCTTTCCTTTCCATTTAGCACGGCAGGCTTTCCCGTAATACTACATCTGTAGAGGGGCTGACTGAAGGAATGCTTGCATATACATACATACACTTGGGTGTGATTTCAAAGGTATGGAAAGTAACCGGGCAACTGGAGTGAGTGTGTACGCAGACATTTGGCAAGTACGAGGCAGTATTAACCGCACGGTTTTGCGGTAAATAAACATACGTAGGTTAAAGGTTGAGTGTTTTTTCAAAGTTAAATTACTTTCCAAGCTTTCCCGAAAAGTGTAAACATTGTGGCTCTATCGAAATATTGACTGTACCAACGGCATGGACTATCTGCTTGTCCGACCAACGGCAAGTGAGGGGGAGGGAGGGTAAAATGATTCTTCAAAAAATAAGACATGTATGTCTTCTCAAGTACATCTTTGTACTCCATGATCTACCGAACAAACTCACCGTCTATGAAAACCAATAGATATGAAGCTGAATGTGTATGATGATAATGTTTGTGCCAGGTAGCACCAAACACTCATTGTAAACCTAAACTGATATATATACATATGTTATCCAGGAACATGTTGCGCTTGGTAAAATCAGGTTCCACTTGTAGCTCATTTTCTCTCCTTACAGCTCACTCGCGTTAGTCAACAGAAAAAAATAATAAAATAAAAATTCCACACTGGGACATAGGGACAGGGACATAGCAGATCAGCCGCCACTGCTTGATGGTTTTTACTAAGACATGCACACACTCGCAGAAAAATCTGAAGTCATCACCTCTTTATCGCGTGTATAGTGCTTCACCATATGTGTTTGCATGCTAGCATCTGAGTGGAAATCCCCCCTGTCCAGACTATCGTGCCCTGATCCCACCACTCTAACGGGAAGAAAAGAAGAGACAAGGAAAAGCAATGAGTCATAACTCAATTTACTGTGAATGAGGGGACACAGGAAAGATAGCAGGCCAATTTTGCACGTGAACATACTGTATACAGTTTTATCTAGATCGCTTTGTTTCTTTTCTGCGTCTTTCCGATATTTGGTAGAGTTTTTCCGAAGTACATATTACTTCAACTGAAAAGGTTTCGATAGCTTTCTGTGTACGTTTAGCGTACATGTGTATGTGTGTTACTGTAATCTCCCCGGTCTGCCAGCCGATTTTAATCACTAGGGGAATTTTGCAGACTTTCAGTGTCTTTGTGAGCGTACCGTCATAAAACAGTTCTTATGAGGTCTGAGGCCACTTTAACAGGAATGTGATGGGCAAAAGTTTTCAACATGTTGTTGCAGATTTCCACACCCGGAAAAAAGACCTTTTGAACAATATGCATGTTATCATTTTAATGGTACAGATAGCCTTATCTGGAGCCAAATAGCTTTTTTACTTCTAGGTATATTCAAATTTCTGTCTGGCACCATATGCATAGGGTACAGTACTGAAGCGAATGTAATGTAGTGTTTGTTGGTCCTGCACTACTAAAAGTGTAGTATTGATTGAGCTTTGAGCCTTCTTCATCATTCTTTTCTTCTGAAACTCTGGCACCTCTTCCGCTCTGTTTTTTTTATTTATTTATTTTTTCTGAAAACAGGAAGTACGCTGTCTGAGAGAGACACTGACTAAATGTTTTTAATGGATTAGAGGAAAACTACAATGTGTAGGATATTAAAAGACCTGATTAATAAACTGGCAGTTTTTGGTAAGACTTATATTTACTATTATAGTAATAGTAATAGATTATGCATAATTACATCCAAGTAACCCAAAGCCACCCTAACCCTAACTAAACAGTAAGTACATTTAGTTAATGCTATACTATATAATTACATTGTAACAAAAACACCTTAAAATAAAATGTATTCCCATTTTAAACGTATATATATATACCATTAACAACATTGGGAAAATAAGCTGAATTTTTGCTAAATTATGTGTTTGTTTTTTGGTGAATTTGTCTAGTTATGTGGTGCTAAAAGCGAATCGAGTTTTATCACAAGCATGTCACAATCTGACATTGTTGAATGAGATTGGTTGTACTGTATTTTTTGGGGCAGTTCAGTAATGAAATAAACACTTTATTTTAGGGTCTCTTAGTTGCTTATTATAGCATTGCTATAATATTATCAATTTATTAGTAGTAATTAAGCACATATTCATGCCTTATTCTATATCCTAATCCTACCCAAAACTTAACATTTAACTTATTATTAACAAGCAGCAAATTGAGAACATATTGAGAAAAATGTCATAGTTAAAATTTGTTCGCTACGCAAAGCGTTACCATTGGTTCTACTAACCAACTAGTGTTAAGAAAAGCAACCATGGAAAAACAATGTGCCATGTTAGCTTGATAATGCAGTATGAGCAAGTTTACTATGTCAGAAAAGTCAAAATGTGTTTGCAATCATGCATCATGATCATAGCATTGTGCAAAAACAACATCACATTAAATCTTTATTAATTGATAATCTGCATGACAATATAAGTTGTTGGTGTTTTATTGCCACTAATGTTTATTCGGCTGGAAATTGAACTGAATTTTGTGCATAGGTGTTTTCCACATAAAGGCCAATATCGATTTCTTGATTTTGTGTCAAACATTAGCAATAGCGATGAACATCCTATTATTCATATTTACAATCAACCACCACTAAACGTGACCCGTATGCTCAATATGTTTATACATCATGTTGATTTGATGAGAACTCAATCTCTAATCCCTCGCAGTAACCGTGTACTGTAGTCAGAGGCGAAAAGAGAAAGCGAAAAAATGAAGTTTCCCGTCCTCATCGACTTTTCTTGGGTGATTACCTTGCACCTGACGGCTCAGAGGTCACCAAAGGTGAAGGTCGAGGGGTCACACAGGTGGTTAACCCCGTAAAAACCTGTCACACCCCTACAGAAGGGCACAGGTGTTGAAAAGGAAAGCGAGATTTACGGTGATGTCTGCTCTTTCCCTAACGCGAAATCTGTCTGGACTTGGGACCCGTTTGCCCTGGCTTTATTTCTACTCATCACTCTCTCTCTCACTTCTTCCTCTTGTTTTCTCTAATTGTCTGTGTGAGTGTTAGTACTTGGCCGGCCCTTTCACCATGCGTGAGTGTTTCTCGGTGTTTGTTTCTGTCAGCATGTGGTTCTAAAAGTGTGTTTAAGTGATCTATATCTCGACCCTCTCAATAACTCTTTGCTTTAACTCCAGACAAGCGCTCTCGGCCTCTGCCTCTCGCTCTGTCTACCTATCTTTCTCCGTACGACTACAACATCTATTGTCAGTTACATTAAAAAGTCATTTGCCGGCAGGGACCTCGAGCACAGGGAGCTGTCGGAGCAATCGTGCCTAGACTTGATCAAATAGATGTTGTTGGTTAAAGCCCAACAGGATCGGCCAGGGGTGTTCTCCAAACGCTCTTCTGAGGATCACGAGAGAAATGGAGAAAGGACGCCTTCTTTTCCCCTGATTTTCAGCATTAGAAAGTTACACAGAAACACCCACAAACTCTCTTTCGGCACATGGGGAAAGTTTGTTTATGTTTATGGGCTCTGGAAAACATCTCTGCACATGAAAAAGAAATGTGTTCTTGTTTTCCTCCTCTTTGTTGCTTCTTTTTTCTTGTCTCTTTGTTACCTTTGGTCACTTTTGGCTTTGACCCTAAGACGTGCTCATATAAACAGGAAGAAGGCACAATGACCCAATGGGGCCTCTGCTATGCAAATGCTCTCACATATGCACACTTGCTGAGTCACGCTCACATGTTTGAGACTTTAAATCCAGCTTTTTAGCACTAAATACAATGGATCTCAAGTTTTATTGTCCCTTTCAAGCTGCTGACCTTTGGTGTTTTTCCCAGAGCTTGGAGGGTTTCCATATCTGTCACCTTCAGCTCCAAATTAAGTGGCATTTACAAGTAAAACTTAAGAATTTAGATTAATAGTGTAAATGATTAATTACTATACTAAAAAGCGACATCTTGATTATAGACCTATAGTATATTTACTGATTTCACGACACTGATACCGCATGGAAAAAAGTGCAGTGGTACAGATTTTATTTTGGAAATGTAATTAAATTAAATAGTTTGCACACATGCTCCACACATAGTGAGCCATGGTGGTTACACAGGAAATATAAGAGAAATCTCAAAATGAAATAATTATTATTATGAAGTATTATGTATTCCATTAATAATATGCATTTTGACAAATTTTTAATTGTATTATTATTTTTCTTTAATTTAATTTAATTTAATTTAATTTAATTTATTTTAATTTAATTTAATTTAATTTAATTTAATTTAATTTAATTTTATTTTATAAATAGTAATCAAGCACATATTAATGTCATATTCTACACCCATAATCCTATAACTACCTACTAACTATTAAAATGCAGCAGTTTATTTAGGGCAAAGACATAGTTAATAATGAATAAGCTGAGATTTTTAAAGGGTTACTTTTATAGCAAAAACATTCCTTTCTTTCAGGATTCTTTTGAAGAACACCATGATTTAAAAAAAGAATTGCGTAACATTACAAATGTCTTCACTGTCATTTATGGGTTTCCTTGAGTGTATCTCAGATGTTTTTAAATATGTTACTTATTTTATTTTATTTTTTAATGATATCGTAAAAGACGATGTACTCCTATTGAATTTTCAGCATGACTTCGGTCTTCAGTGTCACGCGATCCTTCAGAAATGATTATAATACGCTGATTTGCCGAAACGTGAAAATAATGTAAAAATATCCTATAATCAATATCGAAATCAGCAAATTTCCCCAGTTATTATATAGACCTTCTCGACTGTGACTGCAGCCGTCCTCTCTATCAGCTGACTTTTAGAGGTAACATCAGCGGGGTTTTACTTCCTGTTGGCAAAGACTTCAAGCCCTGGAGTCATCAAGCTAACCAGTTTTAATAGTTCTCCGCGGAGGACTCTTCTCCAATTACACTTAATGACTGTCACTTCAAGTTCACGCAGTAGGCCGAGCAAATAGCGCATCCGCACGCTCACTTACAGAGAGAAATGCGGGTACATTCGCTGTTCGCGGCTCCCAAAGAGTCCAGATCCCGCTCGTGTATCTGGCGCACAGCCGCTGGCATTTGGGACAGCTGGCAAAACAATAACAAATGGCTAATAACAGCTCTCGGTAACGAAAGATGACACGATGCTTGGAAGGCACCGGTGTCTCTTCCTCTCAGCCAAACCTGCTTTTCATCGTCTCCTCTCCCCCTGCTCCTCTCTTGATAATCGCATTAGCTCCAATCCCTCGTATTGAAATCCCAAACTGCTCTGAGTATTAATCGTGCAGGAATCTCGTTACAGCTTCTGCTGTAATGTAAGCCATCTGCTGAGGGGTGGGCGAGCGGGGCAGGCGGGAGAAGTTTTTGCGCGCCTCGGGCTCCGAGGTAGCTATCCGCGCGCACGCTCTTCTCTGTTTCTGAACTGAACGAGCCGGGGAAGGAAAGATAAACAGGACGGGACAGACGGGTCGTGCTCCGAGAGTGTGTCCTCGCGCGACCCTGAGCTCTCTTGTACGCGCCGAGTGTCTAATTCTCGGATCCAGCACACGCAGTATAAGTGCTGTTGATAGAAAGCGATACGGAAACTCTACGCTTGCTGCTCTCGCGTAGCCCGATTTTTGACTATCAGCATAAAGTCCGGTCCACGTTGCAGCTTATTCCGGCCAAGAATTTGGAGGAAGAAGCAATCTGACATATTTTAAGGGTTTAATTGCTTTTGCAGCTTGCATGCGCGGCTACGGACTAGACGCGCTAACTAAAAACAAAAAAACTACTGTGAGGTAACACCCTGTAAAAAAATTAGCCATGACATTTTCGAGTTTGACCTTGTTACATGTACGTCTGTAGAAGTTTCCTTCCAGATGCAAACGTAAGGGGAGGAAGTATTTTGTTATAACTTTATTATAACTGCATACTATGAATCATCAGTTAAGCATTAGTAAATACTCAAATCATCTTTTATAAATCATTGTTCCAACATTAATATGCATTAATAAGCAGTTTAAATGCAGCTATAAATACCTTGTTCTTGAGCATATATATCGTACTTCATTAATGATCAACTTTAAATTTCTAAAATGATTACATTATTTGCAAACCAGTTATTTAACCTTTAACCTTTTATACCTTGTAAAGTTAGGAATGTTAGGAAGATAACTGAGCCTCCTTTGCAATACATATGCTTCAAAATCAAGGCACTTAGCTATATTTAATGAAGTTTATTTAATAGTCACAGCTGTTTCCCCAAATTGTACCTAGCGTTCAAACTACATTGGTTGAACAATACGGTACTGATAATGACATCACTCAAGCGTTGAAGAGCATTACTGTAAAGAAGGAACATGGTATCAGAAGAACTACGATGATTTGATTATTTATTTTATGCAGTCACAGGTTTATTATGTGATATTTAACGCTTCCCCTGGGATCCTGGAAGGTTTTTACACATGTGTACTTTTTTTTTACCCTCTTGCTTCTGACCACAGCTACAGGTCTAACTAATATCTGTTGAAACTGGAACTGGAAAGCACCACGGATATAAATGTTTCATTTTGAGAAACCTGTTTTCAGCGCATTACACAGCAGACGACCAGTGACCGTCATTTACAAGACTTCTGCATCCTGCTGTAATGTATATATCAAACGTGTCTTCTGTGAAGCCTTGTGTTTGGATTTCATAAAGGAAACCATTTCAGATGCCGTCACTACACTAGACTACACATCACTATTTTTCTATTAGCTTTTGGATTATTGGGAAACAAGCTCCAACTTTGTGTAACGCTTTGGTTTGGGGATCAGTTCTCACTATTAACCAGCTGCTTATTGCTATGCATATTAAATATAACGTGTGCCTTATTTTACGTGACCATATCCCTACCGCACTAAATATTAATAAGCAACAAATTAGGAGTTCATTGATGTTGTAGTAGGTAATATTTAGTTTACAGTGAGAATTAAACCTTAAAACCAAATGTGACCAGCTTTTTAAAAATCCCTATGATGTGTTTTATATTGTAGAAAAAACCATGAACACGTCTTGAACTTGTGTTTTCACCACAGATATAGAGTCATTCATAAAGTCATTCATAAAGAATGACTGGATCGCAAAATGTGGCATTTTTGTACAATTTGACTTACGTTATGTATAATTTAATGTTTTCTTGCGCAGCCTTATAGTTTCATATCTCCGGTATTACTTTGCACTCATGGACTTCTCACATTATAAAACAATTCAAATCGATATTTTACATTTCATTCAATTATTTATTTGCTAAGTAGCTGTGTAATAAGCAGGATAATGTACAGCCAGTCATTCAGTCAGTCATAATCGCATCACATCGGGGTTCTAATCACCCTGTCAGGCTTTATTTTGCAATAATGACTTTGACTACATTAGCCATTAAGTATATAAGATATATTCCGGTATGTATATATAGCCGACTCTAATGTACCGCATGAAATGTTCAACTGTCATTCTTAACTCCGTTGTTTGTCAAAGTTTCAGCCGAAGCATTTTTAGCTTCTCTTCAGCGTGCGAGTGTACAGTTTAACAGATTAATCCGCAGCATATGTGGCGATAATATGAAGGATTATAATCTGGTGTGAGCTTAACCGGCTCTCGGTGTTTGCTTCATCCTGTTTGGGTCAATTATGCTCCAATCTGCTCCGGATGTAGAGAGGACACACTATGCTGAAGCTGTCGGATAGACCCTTTATCTCCAAACTCGAGCGAGTCTCCCAAACCTTTGTTCTTCCTGCCTCACAGGAAGTGAGCTGGATTGCCCTTCAGTGAAAGTAGCACGCTCGCGCGCGTGTGTGTGTGTGTAGCTGCCCTGGAGTGAGCAGCACAGAACAGAGGAAGAAAGGAAAAAAAAAAGAGAAAGGTTCAAAATGAAATAATATTGAACTCAGCAGTATTCAAAGAAGAAAATGCTGTTAAGTTTTGATATGTTACTTCTTCGGAAATAGCTCTAGGCCGGCCACACAGAAATATGGAGAAGGAGAGCGTTAAAGAAAGGCTATACCTATGATCTATCCATCTTCCTCGGCCTGCTTCCTCCTCATCATCCCAAGCCTTCATTCTGTTATCTCCGGGCTGCTAAATGAAAACACGTCATGGGCCGCGGGAACAGAATCATGGGAGATCTGTGTTTATGGTCCACGGGGTCTGATTAGTGGGCGAACATGACATAAGCTCTCTGACGTTCACCTTTCTTCTCATTTACACTTTTATCCACGCAGGGTTTTTTTCGAACCCTCAAACCATTTTCAGAGGCAGACAGGATGGGCTCGGTCTGTGGTGGTTTAAACGTTGCCCCGAGGGTCTCGCATGAATCGTAAGACCCTCATCAGGAGAGGAAAAGAAACGGAGCGTCTTTTTCCTGGGCATATTTTTTGGGATGAAGTTAAATTGTTGGATGTCTTCTGTTGGTGGACAACTTTTATTCAGCATTATGGATTTAGATGCCGCTCAGTTTGCGCTCATAAAAGTGTCTGCTCATAAAGTAGCTTCTCGTAAAATAAGTCTTTAATGCACAAGATGTAACTGGGTGCGTTTTGCGTGCGTTTTATTATTCAAGAAGGCATTTCTTGTACAGGAAGGATTTGAACCCGTTTCAGCCCCTTTGCAGAAACCATGGAGAAATGCGAATAGTTATTAAAGAGCGTGTGGCAACGTCTGCTACTGTTCTTCATACCAGCTTCGAGCTCAGAGAATTAAGCTTTCTGGAAATATGCAGTTCCACTTCGAGTATGAGGAAGTTTTGAGATTCTGGGAACTTCACGAAGGGTCTTTAGAGAGACGGACAGAGATGCAGATTAAATATTTGAATGTATGAATGTTGATGTGAACGCTTCATTCGGGCCTCAAGGTTCACATCTGCAAAGTTCAGTCAGTCAAGTATAATTAAAAGGTCGTCTGTGTTGACGCTTTGCAAACAAATCCAATGATTTAAAAGCAGAGGAACAAAAGGAAGGTGGTAAGTCAGGTGACGGATACGTACTGTGAACTACAACTGATTTTATTTTTAAAAAATTAAATAACTGGGATTTAGGAATAAGTATCGATTGACTCACAGACCTGATGAGCTATTGTTGCTCAGCATGAGCGCAGCTGTTTTCGTTTTCAATTTCTGACCAGATGTAACATACAGGTTGCAAAATAAAAGAAAAAATGAAACTGGTTAAGTTCAGAAGAAGAAAGAAGTGAGACTAATCTTGCGGTCTATAAATATGACTAGTCCAGTTACGGACGTGGATGTTTGGCCATCGCTGGTGCTGTGACCCTTCCTGATACTCATTTCATAAAGCTGGCTAAAAATACGTTTAAGATTGGATGAGTGGTAGGAAAACAAAACTAATAATAAAGCTAATTTTATTTAACATACCAGCTGCTGTATTAAATAACCTTCATCTAAAATACAGGTTTCTAAAGTGCATTTGAATTTATTGAATTGCATTTACATTTTTAATGTAAAAACTCATTGGCACCATATCTTTATATTAATTTGGGTTTTTTCCTCACATACTTTAAAACACTGACTTCATATATAGGACAGAAGTCATATGGGATTTATGTGGTGCGTTTGCATCCTTTTTTAAGCTTAAAATGCAACTTAATAGTAAATATTGGTAACGCTTTATTTTAAACACCGATTCCCACTGCTAACTAGATGCTCATTAGCATGCAAATTACTAGCCGATATGGCTGTTTATTAGCACTTATTAGCCCAGAATGATACATGGTCATATTTTACACATCCCTAAACTTAATAACTACCTTACTTAGTTAATATGTGCTCTATAATCTAAAGGATCGAAAGAACACAAAAAATATGAGTAATATGTTTTTGGCAAACGAGTGAGTAAATGATCATTTTGACTTTTGGGTGAACCACTAGCAATATTTTTCTTCAGTAAGATCTGAAAGGTAGGTTAAGGGAAGGGGTTAGGTGTAAGTCACGAACCGCGCAACTCGTAAAAAGCATACCATTTTGCAAAAATCATACGTATTTGTACAAGTGAGGCTGTACGTATTTGTACAAATTAGCCACCTTGTGAAACGACTAAATGTCACAATAAGACACATAGCTTGCTTCTAGAAAATAGGATGGGTTTTTGTTTCGTGCTGGCTTTAAAGGAGAACTCCGAAAGGTGACTCTTACTGAGGATCTGGCTCAGATCGCTGTAAAGTGTGAGTAAAGGGTTAAGCGTGGAGCACAGCTGATCCCGGGCCAGTAAGGGGTTAACTTTGGGACGAGAGGCAGAGCAGCCATAGGGCCGGGCAGAGAGCCAGCTCCACTCATAAACTAGAGGCTTCCAGTCAGTGTGCCAGGGACAGCCCCGTGACTCAGAGAATGAATCCTGCAGAGAAACACAAGACGAGGAAGAGCAGAGACAAAGAGTTTAAAGAGACTAATGAGAATAACACTGGCTACAACATGAATAACATGAATAAAAGCCGTACTCAGCCTAAGAAACTTTCTGACATGGTCTTGGGCTTTTCAAGAAAGCGCAAAGGCTGAAAATATATAGTAGCTCTGCCTTTTTAAAGACCGCACCGAGTTTTCAAACGAACGCAATAAAAATGCAATGCAATAAATAACCGTTCATGCATCAAAAAGATGTCGTATTGTTTAGAGATAATTACAGCCAAACTGTTTTACAGTCACGTCTGGAGTCGTATACTATCGGCGCGCGACTTTCTTGAGAGCCTTGGTTGAAAAGTGCATTGCTTTTCTGTCGCTTTCACGTACAAAGACATCTGTCAATGTTTAAAACACATTCCACTCAAATGTGTGAAAAAGTCAGTCAGTTTCAGGGTTTGTTTGTTTGTAAGTCTGAAAAAAAAAAAAAAAAACGTCTCGCAGCGACTAAAAAAAACGTCTCGCTCTATAGTGTCTCTTCAGCTGTTATGAAATCACAGTTTTTCCAGAAGTTCGGCTGTTTCCTGTTGAACGTGTCTCCAGCAGAGGGAGTTAAGGTTGAAGTGTTCATGTCCAGACCAGTGTGTGTGTGTGTGTGTGTGTGTGTGTGTGAGCACATGTGTGTTTATTTAGAGGTTAGCCTAGTTTCACCAATCACACTGCCGGTTCATGGCAGCATGACTGAGTTTACTTCAGTTTAAGGAATATAGTGTTGCATAAATATATACAAACTCGCTCTCAGAACACAGTGATAGAGATAATCACACACACACACACACACACGATTTACTGCCTGCTTAGTCACGTTTTCAACAGGCGGGACAGAAAATGGTTCAAAAAATACTTACATAACCTTTTTAAACTGCTTTAATTTTATCATTGCTGGTAAAGACGCTAAATGGGAACAAAAATAAAGAAAGAAAGAAAGAAAAGCCTGGCACTGCTTAGCAGCTTGCAAAAACATTTTCAAAAATTAGCCAGGTTAGCACAGTTTTGGTAGCTATTAAAATAATAATTTATAATATGAGATCTCCTCCAAAAAGTTCCAGCTTCAAAGCCCTTCATGTTTAATATGTGTTTAATATCTGTTCGTGGTGACAGTCGTGTCTAATGTTTTGTTGGAGACTATGGTAAACTGGTATTGTAAGAATAACAACTGTATTGCTTGCGCACTCAAAAATATGTTTTATTCATCTTCCGTCATGCTTTAAAGAAGTTCACTTATGTGCTTATTTGTGAAGTTTTAGGTTGAGATATTTAAAAGGTGCTACTTTTACTCTTTTAATATAATTGGTAATTATTTAGTTCAATTGGTATATTCAGTTCATACTTGAGTATATTATTTTAAAGTGCATTCTTTTTGTAATAAGTAAGGCTATACAGTAGTGTACTTGTTTTTTAAAAGGGATTGTCTTGTATTTGGTTGAGTCTGCTTCTGCAACTTGCCATTTTTCTTTGCAGTACGTTAGAATATTATCTCGTTAGTTCACGACTAGCAGTTACGGAGAGCAGAAGGTGTTGAAGGGGTTAAGCGTGTGTCTGTGCAGAAAGCGAGGGAGTCGACATCCTGGCAAGCGCCAGTTTACACAGATGGAGCCGCTCTCTGAATAAACCACAAAAAATTCCTTTCCCTGTCCAAGTTAGCACTTCTCCAAGAGAGGACATGATCCTCGTCTCCTCGTTCCCTCTCGCTCCGACTACGCAAAACACAAACGGCAGGCCGGGTCAGACGAGCCTGGATGGTGCCCCGTATATATCAGCCCCCTTCACATGCCCCATGAGCGCCTGGAAAAGAGCAAACAGACCAGAGACACGACAAGAACAACGCCGTCTCTCTTCAGTTCTGAACGTATGAAGAATTAAAGGGAGTCTAACTCTGTGCTGGTGTTGTGTGTGCTTTCCGCAGGTCATCCGGCGGTCTTATCAACAGACACACTCCAGACACTGGACTTTGCTTCTTTGGCTCCATTGATGAACAATGAAAATAAATGAAAATAGATACGCGTTATAGTTAAAGGCTGGACTGCAGTAATGCAGCCTGGAAGGGCGCATCGCTCACACAGAGCTGTAAAGTCTCTTTCGGGTGACTCACGTCGAGGTTTCAGTGCATCTTTCCACACAGAGGTCGCGCACGCTTTGACCTCCACGAAGAGTGCTGTGGATAGCGTCACGGAAGGGCAACTTTACGAGAGGGCTAGGTAGAAGAAACTTGGGAAGTGTACACAGTAAACAGTGAAAGTGGTGAAGGCAAATGAAAGACGTAACATGTATTTCAACTTAAAACAGAGAAAAGTCCTGTCCAGCTCTCGTAACAGATACGTCACATCATTGGCTGGCCTTCAGAGGTTTAAAGTGAAATCTGAGCATGAGACGCTTGGCAGATAATGCAATACTCCACCAGAGATGGAGCTGTTCTTGAAATCGGTATATGAGGAAAATTAAAATCTGAATTCTGAAATCGCCGCCATTCAGAACATTTAAACATGTTAAAAAGCTGGACTTTCAACCAATGATAATTCACTGTTGGTGGAGCGGCACAATCACATATCTAGAGTTTAATGCACAATTATGTCGATTTTCTGACCAATGAAAATTCACTGTGGGGGAAGCTACGCATTACTGTGCGTTCATAGTAAATGAGAATCATTAACACCGACGCTCTGTGTAAATGCATCGTTAAAGACATTATTTGAGAATATCACTAATCACAACATATTTCATGATAGTTCACTGTAGGTTTAATGCATAACTATATTGATTTTTGACCAATGAGAGTTCACTGTAGGTGGAGCTAACGGGTATGTTTAAATCCCAGCTATGTAGATTTTCGACCAATGAGAGTTCACTTTGGGTGGAGCTAACGGGTATGTTTAAATCCCAGCTATGTGGATTTCCGACCAATGAGAGTTCACTTTGAGTGGAGCTAACGGGTATGTTTAAATCCCAGCTATGTGGATTTTCGACCAATGAGAGTTCACTTTGGGTGGAGCTAACGGGTATGTTTAAATCCCAGCTATGTGGATTTTCGACCAATGAGAGTTCACTTTGGGTGGAGCTAACGGGTATGTTTAAATCCCAGCTATGTGGATTTTCGACCAATGAGAGTTCACTTTGGGTGGAGCTAACGGGTATGTTTAAATCCCAGCTATGTGGATTTTCGACCAATGAGAGTTCACTTTGGGTGGAGCTAACGGGTATGTTTAAATCCCAGCTATGTGGATTTTCGACCAATGAGAGTTCACTTTGGGTGGAGCTAACGGGTATGTTTAAATCCCAGCTATGTGGATTTTCGACCAATGAGAGTTCACTTTGGGTGGAGCTAACGGGTATGTTTAAATCACAGCTATGTGGATTTTCGACCAATGAGAGTTCACTTTGGTTGGAGCTAACTGTTATGTTTAAATCACAGCCATGTGATTTAAGTATCCTTGACACAGCCAATAAGAACATATTTATTACTTATTACACAGTTACTTGGAGTCTGAACCAATGACAGTTAAGCGGAGCTACCATTTATGTGACATAATGAGTTCAACGTGATTCAAACAGAAGTCCAGCATCTAACAACTTGTATTTTTACACATTTTCTGCACTTACTGGCATCATGTACTGGTTAGACATGTCTTTGACTTAAGCTGATCTCCTCTTAGATGCAATATATGTGCAGTTTCCAGTTGGTGCTCTTTAGAAAATGGTTGTTGTTGTTCTCCTGGTTGTCCCATTTACTGGCACTGAAGGAAACAGGATTTGCCCTCACCCTCTATATTAAATCCAGATTCTTGAGACCTGATCTGAGCTGTTAGACTACTGTGTGCTGCTGTAAAATAAAGAGGTGCCACAGGCCTGTAAAAACAGCAGGAAAGAAGCAGGGGAAGGTTGAGTGTGTGTGACATAGAGAGAGAGAGACTTCTGTGTTGGGCTACTAATGAAGCACTGTCATCATTAGAGAATCAGGAGGAGGTCTATAGACGGAGAGGAACGGGGGGTTGGGGTTTGGAGACAGCTAGGCATGAGAGGGAGGGGAAAGGGGTAAATGAAAGTTGTTCAGAGTGGATTATTTTTATATGTTTGGGGGAGTGGTGTGTGGTGGACTTCTGAAGTGAGGAGCCCACTCTCTGCGTTTGGTTTCAGGCCAATGTAAATTCATGTTCCATTTGATGTTGCCCATTTCCGGTATGAAGACGCATTAAGTTAAATTTAACTTACAAGAAGCAACCGATACTATAACAACATTCTAGTATGTTTATATTAACAGTGTTTATTGAAGCCTACGACTTAAGTTTCATTTCAAGTCACACTTTATTTTAGGCTCTAAAACTAGTTGCTAATTAGCACGCATACTGCTAGAATATTAGCCATTCACTAGTACTAAGAGACCTTACTTTACATCCCTTGTCTTACCCATTACCTAAACTTGACAACTACCTTACTAACTATTAGTAAGCAGCAAATAAGGAGTTTATTTAGGGAAAAGACATAGTTAATAGTGAATAAGTGTTCTAGTATGCGAAGTGTGAATGTGAATTTTAAAATATATTCAAAAACACTTTAGAATAGGAAACACTTATTTACTATGACTTTACCCAGTTTGTTGCTTATTAATAGTTGTTTAGTGCGGTAGTTGTTTTAGTATTGGCTATGATTAGGGATGTACAATAAGGTCATGTAGAATAAGACATTAGGTAATATGCATGCTAATAAGCAACTAGTTAAGAGACCCTAAAATGAAGTGTTCCCTGAAAAAGCAAACTGTAATAATATTTCAGAATATTAGTGAATATTTTAATATTTCGCAGTTGAAGAATAAGGACAGTATATGGGCTGAGTCTAAACAAAGAAAAAAGAAAGTGAGAGAGGGAGGTTGAGAGCCTGAACATGAGCCAGATGCCTGCGGTGTTGTCACTGAGCGAGCATTAAGTCACACACATACAGTATATCATTACACACACACACACTCTTACCATGTGGAGCTCTGCCGTATCCCTTCATAACGGCGATGCGAAGAGGCATGCTATGACTGTCTCGGTCTCTGCACACCTATGGCATTTCCTGTGAGAGCGCTCGAACAACCAACCACAGCTATTAGCCACGTCCAGAGAAGAATCCATGCTCCATATTCATCTTCTACAATCCGCACTGGTTCTTCTCAGCATGACGTCTGCATATGATGGAAACCATGTGCTCTGGCAAGCACCGTGATGAGCGCATCCTATCAGTTACTGTAGATCAGCCTTCACCTTCAGTAGTCGATCCGAATCAATGTTGTCGCACGACTTTAAGTTTGGGAAACATGACCACAAACTGGAAAGACGTGGTGAGTTTGAATGGTGTCGAAACACGAATTCCTCTTATTTTGCGTCCACGGTTGATCTGCTCTTTATTTCTTTTTGACCTTTAAATCAACCAGAGAAAGACATCTGATCCTGATCATATACAAATTAACCAATTACCCCTCTGACCCTCTCAAGGGCTCTCGTGGGATCCCGTTGCAGTCGGCGTGACATGTTACACACTCTCCACCAGCCCAGAAAGGCCCAAACAGATGTTTTCAGAATAGTGAGGGAGCTTAAAGAAAGAAAGCAGTAAGTCTTTAGTCTCCTGACTGTACAATATTTCACGGAGTGTGTTACACATTACTGCACGCCATCGTGGAGATCAAAATACATGAAAAAAGCAATAAAAACTTTAGTTATAGACAAGGAATTAGGAGGAATGTTCATGCATCAGCTCAGTTTATTACCCAATTTAACAGCATTAATTAATAATATATATTTTTTTACTTTAGCATATGTTAAATTTATCAGCATTTCAGTCGCTGTAGTCTGACATAACACACATCAGTGTATATTTATATATATATATATATATATATATATATATATATATATATATATATATATATATATAAAGTGAATGAATGAATAAATTTTTTCCCCCCGTTCTTTTGGATTTTAGGGACGTTTAACTGCATTTTTCAGCACACACTTTTTGCCTTGCATCATGTTTTAAACATAATAAATGGTAAATACAAAAGGTTTATTGCAGCAAATCATCATATTAGACTTATTTCTGAAGGATCATGTGACACTGAAGACTGGAGTAATGATGCTGAAAATTCAGATCTGCTCACAGGAATAAATTACATCATTGTACAATATATTCACAAAGAAAACTTCTATTTTAAATTGTAATAATATTTTGCATATTTTTTTTACTGTATAGCAGTTGATGAATAAGGCCAGTATAGGAGCCGAGTCTAAACAGAAAAAAAAAAAAAAAAAAGCAAGAGAGGGAGGTTGAGAGTCTGTTCGATTAAACATTATCTTTTAGGCTTTTAGAGCTTTTTATTTATTTTAAAGAAAAGACAATGTTTGGGAAACTGGTTACGGCTGAGGATTATTTATTCAGCTACCACAGACAAACATGTGACTGAGCAGAAACAAAACTGTAAAGACTGCAGAGAACGGCATGATCAGGAAGAAATCGTGGATTAATGATTAACATCTGAAATAAGAGCATCCGATCTTACAGTAGAGGAAGTCATTGATATTTGAAGAGCAGCTGAAGCAGCCAAAACACAGGTGCAGACCGTCTGAGATCAAGACAAAGATGTGCATGCCATGCAAAAGAGACCCAGACATACAAAGCAAAACAAGAAAAAAAATAGCCAGTCCACAAAAATAGAATGTGATGCAGATGCAGAAAATGAGGAAGATCTCATTGGCCACTCCAGTGTCCAGCATAGGGTGCTAATGCATGTGGACGACGTAACTAAAGAAAATCAAGAACCTGACAGCTGATCAGCAGTTTTTGAACACTGATGACATCTAATAATCGTGAACAAAGGTGAATCACGTACATTGACACTGAATGCACATTGTGCAAGTGTGAAGCGGAATGAGACGACATGAATGTTACAGTCTCTATCATAGACTAAGATCTTATAGGATCTTAAAACCTGAGTAAAGTCAGGTTAAAAGGTCGTTAGCATCATTCTCAGTCAAAACCTGCAATTGAACAGCAACGCACAGTCAACTAATGCAGCTATAACAAGATATGCCTCTAGGACTGGGCCGTTGCAGCGTATGGGACAGCAGAAACATGCCATTCTGTTTATGCAACGGTAGATATACAGTATGTTTGCGCTTCTATTAGTGAACAGTTTTTTTAAGAGAAAGAAAGATTCCATTAATATAGAAATAAACTGATGTGCGGTCACAATCACCTGTGTCCATTAGGACACCCACCAACCACAGAAAGAATTTGGGGAAAAACCAGGGCCATATAAAAAAAAGTGTAACCTGTCCACCTCCACTGAGTACTGGACCTTCAGAATAAAGGAGGACAAGAACACCAGAAGCTTGCTTCCCCAATGAAGATGAACCAAAGCATCATGTTTCAAACTCCTGGGTGGTGAAGGAACATGTCAACTCCAACTAGACAGCTGACATTATGGAATTTAGAGAAAGAAACCAGGAACATATTTCACTGTCATTCCCTGGTTGCTCTAGGGTAACCAGAGTAAAATGTAATGCTGGTTTTCTTAGATTTCTGTGGTGTTTGCTAAATGAAGTTTAACCAGAATAACCAGGTTTGCTACTAATGCTAGAGGCAATGATTTGGTGTTGTTTGACCTACGTAGAGCACATACATTATAGATTACATTAGATTCAAATTTATTGTCATTACACATATACAAGTACAAGGCAATGAAATTCAGGAGTGCAGTCTAACCAGGAGTGCAATAAGCAGCAAGCTCAGGGTATAGGTGTAAATTATAATTTATAGGTGATATGTGAAGGGATAAGTAGAAACTATGGGTAAAATTGACATATGGGTGTGAACATATGAACATAACATATAGGATGCTATTTACTATAATCAAAAATTTACAAATAGATATGTATCAACAGCCATCCCATTAACGTGGATGGGATCATGTGAACCTCTTCTCTCCTTCCTTAAGTCCACAATGAGCTCCTTGGTCTTGGTGGTGTTAAGGAGCACATTACTGTCTGTGTACCAAGTGGCCAGATGCTAGACCTCCTCCCTGTAGTCTCATCGTTGTTGCTGATGAGACCATCTGCAAACTTTATGATGGTGTTAGACCCATACACAGGCCTGCAGCCGTGAGTGAAGAGGGAGTAGAAAGGGATACACAGCCCTGTGGTACGCAAGTGATGAGCATGATGGTAGTGGAGAAGATGCGGCCTGACCAAACATTCTGAGGTCTGTTGGCCAGAAAGTCCACAACCCTGTTGCAGTGTTCATATCCAGGTCTCTAAGTTTGGTAATTAACTTGGAGGGTATGACAGTATTGAATGCTGAGCTAAAGCCAACAAACAGCATGCATAAGTGGTCTTATTGTCCAAGCGTGTGAGTACAGAGTGGAGCGCTATGGAGACTGCATCCACAGTTCTCTTATTGCCATGGTAGGCAAACTGGTGTGGGTCTAGTGTAGGTGGGACAGACCAACAGCTCAAAGCACTTCATAATAATGGGTGTGAGTGCTGCAGGGCTGTAGTCATTCAGGCACTTTGGGCTAGAGTGTTTTAGGACTGGCACAATGGAGGTGTGTTTAAAGCATGTTGGCACAGCTGCTTGGGCAATGGACATGTTGAAAATGTCTGTGAAAACTCCAGCGAGGTGCTCTGCACATGTCCTGAGTACGCATCCAGGGATACCGTCTTGTGCCCATTGATCCGGCTCACTGCGGTGGTGAGTATGATGGGTGAGTGGTCGGTTGAGGGAGCGATCTTGGTTTCTTTATTGTCTCTCTCAAAGTGAGCATAAAAGTCATTATGCTTGTTCAGTAAGAAGACATTTGTGGCTGGTGCTCCTCTAGCTTTAGTTTAAAGCAGTGCTTGGCCTTTTTGATGCTCCTCTTCAGATTTGCCCTAGAAGTGCTGCAGGCGTGTGCGTCACCTAAACTGAAGGCAGTTTTGAGTCCCTTCTGTAGCAGGCACACTTCCTTGCTCATCCATGGCTTCTGATTTGGGTGTGTGATGATCTGCTTCTGAGTTGTAACACTGTCTATGGTGTTGATGTAATCCAGAACAGAGGAAGTGTAGTTGTGTATGTCTTTACAAGAGCCACGGGTGGCCTGGTTGATGGTCCTCACTGATGGGTTCACACGGTTGATGAGGGGTGAGTACTTGGGGGTGAGGAAGAAAGAAAGGTGACAGTCTGCTCAGAATGTGTGGTGCTCAGCTAGAGCAATAGCATTGTCTGGTATACCGCTGTTTATTCGTGTTTGAGTGAAGATCATGACATTGCAGTTCCAGAGTCTCTTGCAAAGTGTAGGAAAGTGCTTAGTAAAGAAAGCTGGTGAGGTGTTAGCTTTAGCTTAGCTCTGAGCCTTCCGCTCATCCCCCATCTCTGAATTACAGGTTTTTGAAGACTTCCACCGCGTCAGGTAGAGTCGTCCTCGGGTGTACAGAAAAATACAGAAACCGGAGGGACACTGCGCTTATGCGATATGTACGCACCATCTTTGTCGTATATAATACATGTTGCTTAAGAGGCTTTAGCTAATGAAGACACAAGCATCAGGATTACTGTCAAAATACTGCAGAAAACTTCACTTTAAGCACAACACTGTGTGTTGCTTTTACAAATGGCCGTTTGAAATCAAAGCACTGAATTCATTTAATTGGGCCAAACTTTCATTTGAATAATTTTCATTTTCCAGTCTTTTGCAGCATGTTGACTTTAAAGGGAGGACCACTTTGCATTAGCAGGGTTCAGGTTTCGGATAATGGGTCAAATAGCAGGCCCGTATCTCCCCTCTGTACATTATGTGTGTTTAAGGTTTTTCTCCACAGCTTCAACCGCACACACGTACACACACTCGTAGAGAGCAGGGCCACTGAGACGCCGGCAGCTGTTACTTGTTATCACGCTGGAATTCATTGTCAAATTACACACAAGCTCTCTCTCTCTCTCACACACACGTCTCTGTTTCTCTTTTTTAATGCACCTCTTCACCCCTCTAGTTCATAATGTCTCCACAAGATATTTTGGTGTGGGTTTTCCAAGATATCTTTCCTCAAACTGTGGAAAGACACTTTCTTATATATGTGCACATGTAGCATTATGGAAACACACAGACACTAGCAGTCAGAATGGAAAGCGCTGTGTGTGGCGAATGGGTAGAGTTTTGGTGGTTTCATAATTAGACAGAAACTATGACTATCATGCCTCAGCTAATGCTTGTAAAGGTGTATCCAAAATGGAACCAGGCTCCTTAGACGCAGGTTTGTGTAATTTTATTTAATAATATTTAGGTTATGCACAACATGTGGTTGCTAAACAGATTATTTATTGCTTTCTGACTCTGCACATTTATAGTTTGTTTACTTTAATCACATATCAATTTTGGTGGAAGTCACTTTGAATAACGTTTAGCAATGTTTTAAAGTAGCTAAATGCAGTAAATGTAACTCAATAAAGGAGGCAATTTGTTATATATAAACATCCATTCCAATTCATTTAAATGTAGATTTTAAATTTAAATGTACATGTATCTTACAGCGTGGAAGACCCAGGCTACATCTAAAATCACACACTCTCTTGAGCAGTTTCTTTTTTGAGTATTTACTATCACAAAAAGACAATGTTCTACATAGTATGAAAGGGATCTGGATTCATTATGTTGTCCACCGTATACACACTTCAGAATCTCACCTGAAGTACAGTAGTAGGTCATCCAGGTCCTTTCTGCCTTCTCTGTTAAGTGTTGTGAGTTTGCTTTCAATTAGCAGGGAATTTCAAGTGCAGCCTCAGTTGATTTGAGTAGGTATCAGCACATGTGACAACATGTGACGGGTTGGGAGCGAGAACTTGTTGTTGAATAAAGACAAACAACTGAAGAGGACTTTCTCGTTGAACAAATATGCTAAAGGTACCTCAAAAAGGGACGCCAAGTGGTTCTGAAAAAGTGTCAATATGAGTGAGAATGTGCTGCAATATTCCTAAATTGCATTGCAGATATGTTACACAGCTATATATATATATATATATATATATATATATATATATATATATATATATATATATATATATATATATATATAGTATTTAACTTAAATTAACCCTAATTTTGTATTTGTAGTGAACCTGTGGTCATACAGATAAGATCAATATGCCAAAACATGTTATCTAAAGTTAAATTATTAAAATTAAAATTATATATTTTATTTCTATTTTATATAAATTAAAAAAATTCAATTAGTCCATAATTTATGAACATACCCCGTTCAATCCGAGACTGTCTTAGACTTATTTGCTGAACTCATTAAAATGCATTTTGTGATTGCTCTCTCCACAACATCTGCCCTAAAAGTTGGCAAAAATAAATTATCTTATCACGCTGCTTACCTTTTGTAACAGCTTTCATGCCCGGAGAACACCAATGATGCCATCAAATACTGCCTACATAGGCAGCTCACTACGGTTTGGAAAAGATCCAGCGTGTGCCACAAACGTACCACTGGGCCATCATAGGGCAGCGTTTAACAAGGAATGACATAATCAGCTCGTCATCTGAAAGTCACTTTGCTTCCCGATATTAGAAATTCTATTTTGGGTGGGGGGCAAAAATGGCTGTGGTCTTGAAGCTTCTGACCCATCGGGGTGGGATGCGACCGGAGGGAGGTGTAGTGGGACAGGCAGGTGGGGTGAGGGTTGGGATGGAAGGAGCCTGTCAGTGGGGTTCCTGGAGGTCTCGTCTAGACTGCGTAATGAAGGCGGTTTGAGGCTGATCCAGCCTGCAGAGCTGCTTTCCTGAAGAATTCCTCTACCTCAGTCAGGAAAGGAGCCGACGCCACACATGAGTACTTTGAGGTAAACCAAAGTCTTTTCACTCAATCACTTAAGATTTATTCTTTCATTTTCAATGCGTCATAAAGAAATAAGCCCCAGTGTAGAGTATTAGTTTGTATGCGGATGATCATTGTAAAATGTTAGTTAGAGTGAATTACCCTTGCACACTGGACTATTCCTTGAGTATTTCGAGTACTCGCATGCATGCCATCTGTTAGCAATTCCTGCCAGGCAGAGGTTCGACTGGGGTAAACCACCACAGTAAAAATGTACAACGGCACAGGCCCACCTGCGACAGATACACACAGTTCCTCTTTGGTTGCGAGCCAATCGGAGGCCTGCTCTGTTACCAGATTTCCATTTTCTCCATGTGGTGGTCCATATTTAATTTAAACTTCAGTGCTTTACAAGCTTAGAAATGACAAACAGAACACATAAACACGGCCATATGTCCCGACAACCTATCAGAAACACATGCATCCATCTCACTTAAAACTGGAAGTCCTTGAATAATTGTGCTATATTAGGAAATGTTGTATAGCTGCAGCCCTAAGGAGTAACTTACTAAAATCAGCAACAATATTTTCTTAACAATTAAAGCCTATTAAAGTGCCTCTATTACGGATTTTCACTGTGTATAAAGTTAGTGTCCCTCAAAAGAAAGACTCATTGAAACGAGTTGTTTTTGAAACGATCTCATTAGCATATTGTCCACTTGTTGATCTTTTTGCATTGGTCTGAATGTAAATGCTAATTAATTATTTATTTATGCCCCAGTAATGGCATTGCAGGAATGATAAAAAATAAAAATAGACCAATCAGGTTAATCAAAGTTAGTTGTTGAACAAATCGTTTGTGAGTTGCTGAGCAAGTAAGGTAAAAAAAAATGCGTGTTATAGGACAACTACAGTGTTTTTGACCTTGCATGGATGTCATCCTGTTGCTGGAGACTTACAAAACCAAAATATGAACCTTTCATTACCCATAATAGGGGCATAGCTAGTATTTTGAAAGAGGAACAGTGACAAAAAAATTATATTACATCATATTATGTGTTTTGCAGTAGCATAGAGGATTTATCATTAGTGCAATTTCATTTGGACATAGTTAAAATTAATATGAATTTAATTTACCTGTTAAAGCAAAAAACTTTGTTACACTACTTTGTTACTCTGTGAAATGCACTAGCACTTTCTACTCAGAAATGTTTTCAGTACTATGTAGCTTTGTAGTACAGGTTCCTCAATACTAACTATCCGTTTTAAATTACCGAAATACCTCCAGTTGTGTTGACATGAGGGTGTCAAAGTCACATTATGATGGACATGTGTGCTCCCTCGAGGGATGATTAGGGCCTCTTTGAGTGGCTTTAAACCATATCTGAAGTGTTTCCTGAAGTGGACCATATTTTCCTTGAGAGACTTTCTTTCAAAACACGTTACCAACCTAAAACCTAAAGCGCATTTCTACATAGCAAACACTCTGTGCACACCACTGTAGACAACAGTCATTCAAACAGACAATCACCCCTGAAGGGAAACAGAGAAAGTGAGCCATCGTGAAATCCAGGCTGTTTAGGGGGCTCACGGTCTGTTATTGCACCACATTGACTCAACATCTCGGTGGTATTTAAGAGAGGTGATTTTCCCTCAGTTCTGCAGGCTAACGTTGCAAGTATCTGACAGCTGTAGAGGGTGTGCGGTTACACAACCGAGCGTGTACACACACAATCTCTGAGTAAATACTCCACAGGCACAACAAATACCCTAAAGACTCTCCAGGGAAGCATTCAGCAAGCACTTAGCAAAACAACACCATAAGGGGGGGAAACGATAACCAACAGACAGAAACCGGCTACACGGAAAAGGCGAAAGTATTTCATTAGAGTATAATAGGTTCAAAATAATTCCATCATCGCGTAATTCATGCTAACAAGAATTGAACGAATGCAGTCAAGGCGTAGCTTCGCGCACAGCTGAAGTGTTTAATGAATAAGTGCGGTCAGTAATGTAAAACGCAGAGTTCGCAGCTGCCCATAGTTACACCGCCTCGACAGGCAATAACACGTGTGGTTTTCACAGTTACTGTAGGCCCATAACATGGCACACACACAGCAAGCAGAAGTGTTGAATGACTTAACGATCGCTGTAGTAATATCAGTTCGTATAAATTAAAGTTAGCATCAAAGGTGTGCTCAAAGGTAACACACTGTACTTATGTGAACAAACAGTAGAGCATGGCGTTAGCAATCAATCATGGGTTTGATTCTCAGAGAAATACAAGAACTTAAACAGAATATTGCTGTAAACAGTAATATACTGTATAGCCTACATATATTTCAAATGCAAAAAAATCGAAATTCTAAATATACCCCAAAGCACAAGAACACTTTAGCATAAGGCCCGATTCTCACTTTCAACTAGTAGTATGCCTATTATTAGTATATTGGCTGTTTATTATTGCATCACCATACTGTACGTCCCAAATCCTACCAATACTTTAACAGCTACCTCAACTATTAATAAGCAGTAAATTAGGAGTTTATTGAGGAAAATATTCATAGTTAATAGTTTGGTAATGGCAAGAATTGGACTTTAAAATGTCACGTTGACACCAGTTTTGTTTCTAGTTTGAACATTTAATAGTTAGCTTAGCTACATCAATGAATTAACTATGACTATTAATTGAGGTCATGGAAGGCCATCGGTATTTGCATAGTGCACATGCACAGCTGCTAACAAATTTGTTACCCATGAATGGCATCTAAAACATGAGCTTACATTTCAGTTAGGATGCAGTTTACGTAGACAGCTGACCATTAGCAGCCATTAACTCATATTATGCGTGCTTTATTTCCCTCTTTTGGAATTCCAGCATATCCAGGATATCCTCAGCATAGTGTGCATCAAAAGTTCAGAGCACAAGGGAAGTGTCGCAGGAGGCCCGCATCCTAATAGGCCTTCAGCGGTCAACCGGGAACCTGCTCTTGTTTCTTTGGTTGGTCCCTACAGCCAAACTCCCCCCGTGAAGATGCAAAAAAAAGGATGATGCGGCTAACTTCCTCAGTTCTACATAATCTCCCCCTACACTTGCTCCTCTGTGTTATTCTTTAATTACACCATGTTTGTTTTAATGAGTAACCGCCAACCTCAACAGATGCGTACTCCTCACATTTTGAGAGCAAATGACTGCCTCTGTGATGTCTAATCATACACCAACATCCCAATCTGCACACTTCAATTCCTCGAAGAAATTAGGGCTCAGTGAAAGCAGAAAAAAGATTGACAGGCATTGTAAGCCAAGAAGAAAAAAGTAATCCCATCTCGGGATAAATCTCCTGACAATGCTTAACCCTTTTAAAAACATTGTTGAGTGTAATGCGAGCCATGACGGAATTATTGCATTTACAAATTGAGTGCGCACCATGCAATATGATTTACTTTCTCTCCAGGAAATCTTCTGTGAACAATATCTGTGAACAATGGTGGAAAAAGCTACTGTAAATATGGACAATTCATATGGATAATTAATAGTAAATATCTTGTAATTGCTAGTAAAAAATTAACAGTTATTTAAATACACAATTACTGAACACTCCCTGTTCTTCCTTTTGTTGCAATAGTGCTAAATAGCTTTGTGTTTTCATTTGTACATGAAACAGATATTTTCCTGTAAATTTAAAAAGAAATGCATTACTTTACTAGATACTTTAAAAAAGTAATCTGATTATGTGACTAGCTTTACCTGTAATGAGTTACCCCCGATACTGAAAGTCAGTGTTCTCAATTTAAATATAAAAAATATATATATTTTTGTAAATCTGTGTGAACATGAATCATTTTGAGATTGTTGTGGTGTGAACATACTCTAACATTAGTTATATGTTTATCCATAAATTATTGTAGCATAAACATTACACAGCATATATGCTTTGACTGCATTCTTAATGTGAGTTTAGGCCATCAGGACAAACACTGAGATCAACATCCACAGCCTCCAGTTTAAAACTGATTATCGCACACTCACTATGATGTGAACTTTGAAAATATTTTATCCTGCTTCTATGTTCTTAGGATCTAAAAGTGTTTCTCCACCATTGGACATGTATGTTACATGTTATTATGTTTACTGATTGTGAGTCATTTATGTGATAGTTTTTCATTTATATACCTTTGGGTTCTCCCCACACAACAGAATTTCTGATTGTAAATATTCAACATTTTGGGTATTAAACGATTTGAGAGCAGTGTGGCCCTGATATTCTTCTGGGCAAATCCCACACCACAGGCAAATCTCAAAAAAGAATCTGTAGAATCATAAAGTCCTTACCTAGGATTATCAGAAGGGGAGAATTCTGCCAAAATTGTGCCTTGCTTTAGCTGTAAGACAAAGAGAACTTGCTGGTTTAACCAAAACGAAGTCATAACTGATCTCTAACAGTACACAGATTTTCCAGCAGGTCCTGCACCTGCAGAGTTTATCTTCAACCTGAATACCATGATTAACTTGTTCAGGTGTGTTTAATTGGCCTGGAGTTAAACCCTGCAGTATAGTGGCCCTCCATGAGCAGAGTTGGACATTCCTGGTCTAAGTATTATATAATCCAGTGGTACTCAACATTGTTTCTGGTGTAAGGGGCAAGGGTCTTCTCGCTCCTGAAAGCATTGCAGAGTTTAGCTCCAACCATAATTAACTACACCTGAACTAGTTAATCATTAGGTGTGTTGGACTTGAAGTGGTGCTGCAGAGACCGATCAGTGTATGACATCAAAGCGAGATTTGACAGCTGATGGTTCCATATGCTCGTATACACGCTTTCGCTGTACTTTGATGTCACACACTGATCAGTGGATGCAGCGTCGCTTCAAGTCAAACACGTCTAAGGTCTTACTAGGCATGGCAGAAACTACCAGTCAGGTGTTCTGAGGTAAGTTAGAACTAAACTCTGCAAGACACTGGCCTTCCAGGACACCAGGAAAACCCCTGGTATAGTGAGACTTATAGAGGGTCCTCGGGAATAGGCTTATGCTACTAGTAAGGCTAGTAATGCTATTTCAATTGAAATGCCTCTGTAATTTAACGAATAATTCAGTTAAAACTCAAGTATCTTTCATATCCAGTAGATAGTCTTTTGCATTTACTATGTGGTGAAGGGTGGGTTGACACATCTAGACCCAGTGTCTCGATATTTTGAGTTGAGGTGACCAAATTAGAATATACATGATCTCCATCCGTCCATTTTCCAAAACTCTTGTCCTATATAGTGGCATGGGTGTAGGTGATCTCATCTCAGCATGTTGCAGTGAGATCAGTTCTGGCTGGCATTGCCAGGCCTAGTCCGAATTGGCCCAGAAAGGAGTGAGTGCTGCCCCGTTCCAAACAATGACAACATGAAGTTGGCAGAATAGGTGAGCAAGCAAATACCATATTGAGGTCGTGAGCATACGGTAAAGGGTGTTCACACATGCATGCCTGCATAAATGCTCATAAATACAAGTACACATGCATCCATCTACCCATCAAGAATAAACACAGTGCTTTTGGAGTGGAAAAAATACTCAGAAGGGGCCACCCTGCTAGGATCTTGGAAATAAATCACTCTAGCTTTCTCGCTCTATACAGTATCTACACTTAACCATAAAATAGCTTCCAAGACTACAGCCCATCTTTCTCAAACCGTCAAAGTGACCTCATGCCGCTCTCAAGACAGATTTGCTTTGAGCTCTGTACTCCGAGTGAATTGTTTGCCCTCTGGACTCCTGAACAGAAGCAAGTCCAAGCATCTGGAGCTCATCAGCATTTTGAAAGCAAATCGCAGCTACTAGTCCCGGAACTTCTGCCACCGAACTCGCTACATTAAACAAACCGTCCTCTGTCTCAGAGTGTGTAAAGGGGATGTACTTACAGAAAGATGAGAAATACTGTTCTGAAGCCAAACATATCAAAGAGTTTTAGGACTGGGGATGTGTGTTAAAAGCATATGAAGGGATTCGTTTGCACTCAGTGAAACGGAACAACATCAACTACTGCTAAAACATCGACTTAGGCTTCAAATCCAGTCCAAATGTGACTTTCAAGCACTGTTGTGTGCGTGGGGCAGAAAGCAGGTTAATGCCAGCACAGGGCACCGCAAGCCATAGCACAATGCACCATTGTGCCCACTTCAGCTGGCACCCACCCAGAGCATTTGAGAGATGATACAGAGGGATGATAGTGAGGAGAACGATTGTTTGTGACTGAATAGAATGTAATTTGACAAACAATATGTAAAAACTTCCACATGCATTCTCTCTCACACACTCACACATCTCTGAACCCCTGCTTGGGAAGTGTCCTTGGCTCGTTGTTGTTTTTCACGGTGAATCCCGAAGTCCGCCCACACTGCCCATCATGCAGAGACCTTCTGTTCCACCACAAGCTGCCCACCGCAATACAACACGCACACATAGATAGACACAATCTGCCTCGTGCATATATACCTTTAACATTCACATGCATGCGTTGACCGTTTTCAAAGCATGCACATTTGAACTAAATTTTGCTGCACCAGACAAAATGCCACATTATTTTTAGGATGCAGCTAGTTTAGTCCAGAGCAACCAGTTTAGATGACCAGTAGTTGATGCAATTGAAACAGTCATCTGATATAATTGATTGTGTCATTTCCTCACTTACACATTACTCTTGAAAAAGGGAGTGTGTGTGTGGGGGGGTGAGGGGGTATTATGAGGTTAACTGGTGGTCTTACTGGTTTAAAACTTTAAATGTCTACAAATGCAACTGAACTGGAAGTTGGAACATTCAGTTTGTTAAAGGATTGTTTTGGAACATAGGTTATTGCCCTTTGCCTAGTTCCAACAAGCAATCACATTTAGCTGGGTCTGTTTTTAAACTTACAGCAACTGCCCTTAATACTTTGACTTTGTACAATCTCTTGCCGTCAAACCACTGATTCCCCAATCTCGTTCTCCTTCTCCTCCTCCCTTCTCGATTTTCTCCCTCCGTCTACACGCAGACGGCGGCTGATATCCTGTTCTGACCGCAGTCGACACCACTCCATAACTCCACCCTGCAGACGGATACATACATGCAGCATGACTGGAAGTGAAAGAAGGAACTTCCTGCCTCTTCCTCTGTGCAGCGGGTTTGATCGCTCATGTGAGTGAGGCTTGGGTATGTGTGCATTCTGAATTTATAGGACAGTACGTTAGGGTTTCCATGGAATAAAATCATCTACTCACTCCAGTTACAACCGGTTCTGGTCTGCCTTATATTTATCATGTGCCTCTCTGATACCAGTTCTGTCCTTGTACTGTCTGTGTGCATTTTAATTGTCTTGAAATGTCCACTGACCTAATACAACCATGTTGGGGAAATCTTAATGGCTTGTTCCTGACAGCAATGAGATTAATTGGAGAACAAATTGAGACCTTTCCTCAAGTGCCTTCTTAAGCATTGTTCTCCTGAAAAAAGACTATCTCACTTGCATGTAGCAAGTATGGGTAAATTTAAAGAAGACAGTGAATTACTCTGCTATTATTTAAAGAAAAATAATAATACAATAATTGTGACAAACCTGTTATTGTACTTTGATTTGTGCAGCATGTAAACACATTAATCTGACTACAGTTGCTCGACTATGCAATATTTCACACTTGCTTGATAACTACAGAGCTTTTTGTCATCCCAATGTATGGTGCCTTTTTTGCACAACCAATAAATATTTCAGAGAAGTGGATTCAGTTGTATTTTCAGAATGGAGGGATCTATAGTTTGTACTAGATACCATTGTTTGTTTGGAGAAATTGCCCTAATGTGAGTTGGGATATTTCCGAGCTTTGTGTCCCTATCATCCCCAATTAAAACTGATGTTCACACATGTTTTGGGTTACACTTTATTTGTAGACATTCTACTAACTATAAGTAACTTTGTAACTACATGTTAAGTACATGTCAACTAATTCTCATTAATTTGCAACTATATAAATCTTAGAGCAGACTGTTAGGGTAGGTTTAAAGTTAGTAGAGTAATTTGACGTATACTTGCAGAGGTTCTCATAGTCAGTATGTTGCAGTCTACTAGTGCTCCAGTGTCTACTAGTTAACATGTAGCTGCAAAGTTACTTACTGTTAGCTAAATGTCTAGCGGACTATTGAAATAAAGTGTTCTTTTAAAAGAGAGTCTGCAATAAGTCCAATATTTAATAGTAAAAGCAAATATTTTAAATCAAATTATTTTAAGGGTGAGCTTTCTGAGCTCCCATTTTCATTCTTTTCTTTTTTTTTAAGGTACATACTATACCCTAATAATTGTTTCAGTTTCATCCTGTTTAAAATACATCTGATACACCAGATATGATTTGACTGGTGATTATTTGATATTTTTCTCTTAATTAAGTCTCTCCAACAAGCTCTCCAAAAATCTGCTTTTCCTTCACTGGTGCCCTCACATGCCCAGCAGCGAAGGCACTTTCCGTGGGCATAAGCTTACACTGTCTGCAGGGGTATGGATACCTGCCCGTTTAGCTCTATTCCTACCAGACACGACGCACACACATTGTCTAGGATTTCTGCAAGCGAACTCAAACAAATCTCCAAACGCACACAGAGATTGAGATTTACTAATATGACCCTCTAGCTTGACAAATCAAAGGCCTGTTCGTCTGTGTCATGTTTTGCGGTCACCGTCATGACCCTCTGCTCTAAACCCATTCTCCATCTGTCATTTCTGCATCGTCACTCTTTCCACTGTTCGAGATGGAGAAACACTCAAACACTCTGAGTCGTGACAAAACTGCAGTCTTCGAGAACACGAAACTGCCAAACTCTTTTTCCACAGAAACAATGAACGAGTCTCAGGATTTCGTAACTTTTCGTAACCATTTCTTCCATGTCCATGTGAGTCAGCTGAAAAAAAGGGAAGAGGCTATAAACAGTCGAGAAGAAGGTAAGGAGGGAACCAAGTGACAAGAAGATGTGTGAGAGTGTGTAGATAAAGACAGTTCCTAGCAATTCAAGCCATATTTATTTATATAGTGTTTTAGACAATACAGATTGTGTCAAACTGTGTTAAAGAGGAAAATGGTGCTTGCATTTTGCAAACAAAATTCAATTCTGCTGTAAAGCAACTTTAAAAGACTGTTATATTCCCAGTTATACGCAGGTCATCGTTGATGTCATTGTCCAGCTCAGTTCAGTTGCCTTCCAAAAAAGTGTTTGTGCAATCGATTTAAGAATACTGCCAAAAAATAAGTGAAATATTGCTAGAAATGAAGATGCTTAGCCGACTTAGCGGACACATGCATATTAGTCACAAGTGTTTGATGCATTGCTTTTATTTATATTAATATTAAAAAGGTAAAATCTTTGTAGACACACCTCTGCATGTACATCTTTGCTGTGTTACTATAAAATCGTCTCATAAGCTGTGTCTATAATCGCTTACCCATTCACTCATTCCCTAATCCATATATAGTGTATGGAAGTTGAGTGAACTATATCAGGATTTAGATGGTGATGTGTACACTGTGTGTGAAACATGGCTGTTGCAAGCAACACTTAAAATTAATTTTAAATGACTAAAATTACTCTTTCAAGCAGACTGCACTCAGATAAGATGACAATGACCATAGAGAGACCCATTTCGACTGTCATTTTGACATCATAATGAATACTCTATCGACAAACCTTTTTTTAAATATCCACCAGATTATGATTTTTGTCAATTAAAAGGCATCTCTCATTCAAACTCATTCACTCCCACTCTTTCAGCTCGTCGCTTCTCCGCATTGGATTGTGAGAAGTAGTGCTTCAGCGAGTGTGCATCTTGTACATTTGAAATCAGAATGCATAGTGGGTAAAAAGTAGTGAACGAATGTAGGGAATTTAGTCGTTCACTAAAAAATGGCTGGCATCTGATATAGTGCACTATATAGTAGATGTTCTAGATGCTCTAGGCTTGACCTTCAGCAATGGTCAAGACTGGTTTAAGCTAGTTAGTACTAGTTGATGGCTGAGGTGGACCAGCATTACCATGTTATTTATCAAAAGACTGGTTTCTGGTTAAATCGGTTGATCCTATAAATCAATCAAACAATCAATCAATATTGACTTCAAAAACCATCTCTCAAACGACAACCATATTTTTCAACATATCAGCAGTCAAAATGTTAGATCTCAATACGAACACTATCAAATCTCATTTTTTCACATTCAGTTAATAACTAAAAGTTTTTTCACTACATTTGAATCCTTCAGGATACATGCTGCTTTGGTTGCAAGTGCAGAAGTCTTTGGCCCATGGACACTTTCGTTGTTGTCCTTATGAATGTTAGCCATTTCAAGAACCCTGTCCGTGAGTCTGAGTGACACATGAACGATGGAAGTTATACTTTAGGCTTCTTTGCTGTATGTCAGTTAATGACTAATAATGCGTGCCTGCATTCAATGTTGGGTTTATTTATTTATCAGAACATGACTGCCATGAGGTAGATTAGTTACCAGCTCTGATTAAACGACAAGTTATGACTAAGAACTAAGTTAATGTAATGACTTTTCCATCAAAGCTTTCTTTTTTTTGGTACGTGCAAAGTGACTCAGCTGTTTCCCGGTAGAAACCTGCTGATGTACATTATCAGCAAAGACAGTAATGGAAATCACAGTCACATTACCACTGTCTGCTCGATTTCAGTTTGTTTTATGTGCTTTCGTGTTACATCACAGTTGAGAGGAAGTTTATGTGGGGAAAAGTTACAAAATTTCTATGCAAGTTTCACATTGCTGCCAGTATTATGCCATGACAAATCCCTGTACTTCCATTAATTGTCAAGTATTGGAATCTGTGCAAACAAATATTCTTCCTTTTCATATTTTTGATTAAATCAATCTTAAATGACCGGATTACAAACATCTCACTTTTTGTACAGTATTGAGGAAACATTTTATTTTAAGGACCAGTTCTCACTGGTTGCTTATTATTGGCTGTTAATTAACGACTATATTTTATATCTCATAATCCACCTCACACATGATCCTATAACAACTACTTTATTAACTATTAATAAGCAGGAAATTAAGAGTGTACAGAGGCAGAAGTTATAGTTAATAATAAGTTAATAATGAGAATTAGTCCCCAAACTACAGTGTGAACATATGCGATGTATGCTTTATTATATTGCCATATAATTTCTAATAATTAACAAATATAACAAAAATAACGCAAAAATAACGTAACTGTGCAAAATTGTATGTTTTTTTATTACTTGATTTTGTACAGTATTTCACAATTGGTGCTGCTTACTGTAAGAAAGGTCGTATTGGGTTAAACCTATTCAAATATATGCTAACTATGACGTAAACAGAGAATAAGAGGTCATAGATGCAACAGTCTCTCCCCCACCTCATTCTCCTGGTGAAGATGGTGTAATCAAGAGTGAGCTGTAATTAGGCCATGCTTGTTATTTTAAGTTTAGAGAACACAGTAATTACCCGCACAGTATCACTCCCAGAGAGAGAGAGAGAGAGAGAGACGAAAGCAGATGAAATGGAAGGACATCACTGGAAACTTGATGATATAAAGAGAGTCGCAGTTTGGAAGATCTTGACTGAAGAAATAAACTTTCACCTCACACACACACATATATAAACACTCCCATTGCACACACTTTTTTATTCGTTTTGGATACAAGAATCAAGAGGGGGTTTTTTAAGCATTCTGAAGTTGTCAAAGTTATCAATGCATTACAAAAATGTAGTTGACCTCACTCGTGTACTTGTCCGGACCTTTTCCAATTCGACCGTGATTTCCTCGAAGTTTTATCTGAATGAGCAAGTTTTAAGTTAAACAACGTTTTGGAGGTTAAAGTGTGCACTGTATGTGTGTATCTCTTTGCAACATGAACTGCCTTGTTATTATTTTGCACTGAAGAATTTTACATGAAAAACAAAATAATAAAGGCATGGAGCATAGACTCGGAAGTAAACGGCTGTGGTTGGCTAATAGTGTGTGTTCGACGGAGTACTTTCCTCAAAGATGGACGCTGCTGTGATTTAGGTTAAAAAACGACCTGTAATAACAGAAAGAGCAATAGTAGTCACACAATGAAAACAGTTACTCACACTCTTGTCTTGCCACATTTCTGTTTGATACAATAACACAGCAGTATCTTTTTGTTTTAACCTTTAAAAAAGTAATCCTGCTAGCAGGGCTAAACAGGCAGTGATGTAGAATCGGTAGGCGGGACTAAAACGACAACAATTTAGAATTGGTGGGCGGGGCTACACCGACAGAGATGTATAGTTGGTGGGCGGGGCTAAACCGACAGAGATGTAGAGGCAGGCATTGATCTTCTGTAGAGGAGGTGCATATCCATACTATTACATCATAGAGTAAAACATTCCACAAGCTGACATTTGGGCAGACTTCCTTCAGTATAAACTGACTAACAATGAAGTTTTGATTTCTGAAACTTACAGGATGCCTTTTTTATTTAATACGACAGCCTCTCATATATTAAAAGATCAAAGGAATTTTGATTTCTCAGTTCATGAACCATTAATGTATATTTACCTGTCAAGGTAGTATGTACTAACTGGCCGCTAATTATGTACATCTGTTTCTGCTCAATAGGATGTGTAATTAGCCAATCACATGCCAACAACCCAATGCACTTAAGGCACTTAGACATGGTCAAGAGGATCTGTGGAGGTTCAGCCTTGAACCAGATGGACTTCAACAGCAGAACACCACACTAAACGTCAAGTTGCAGTGTGCACAAGTTTACCAAAACTGCATAATAGAAGACTGGAAAAAGGTCTGATAAGTGTCCATTTCTGCCGCTGTATCGGAATGGCAGGGTCAGAATTAGACATTAATAACACGAAAGCGTGCATCCATCCAACGGTTCACTCTGCTTTTGGTGGTGTAACGGTGTCAGGGATATTTTAGGCACACTTTGGGCTAAATAAAGTTATTGTGTACTTACATTAAAAGTGGAGCAATCCAGTACGACGTGTTTTGAGATGTGGCGGAACGGGAGATTTGCTTCTGGTTTTAATGAACTTTATTTTGATAGTCCACTGTTTTAGACATTTTACTGTAAGTAGCTCTGTAATTACATGTCCACTAATTCTCATTAATTTGCCACTACTTGTCTACTAAGTCAGAGTAATCTGTGAGGTTTAAGGTTAGTAGAATAAGTTGACATATACTTGCAAAGTTTTTAGTATGTTGTAGACTCAATAAAGTAAGTGTTGGAAGATATTAAACAGACAGTCTACTAATACTCTAATGACTGCTAGTTGACATGTAGTTGCAAAGCTGCTTAAACCGAATTTCCAAAGTGGACTATCAAATCATCTGCATATGATACAGTGCTAAACAACTAACATGCATTCATCTTGTCAGAAACAGCATTATGTGTTTTAATTTTTTTTTTGAGCGTAATAGGTTGCATTGAGTCAGAGCATCGGTGAGGTCAGGCACTGGATGACTGTGCATGGCTCGCCGTCCACAAACTGCTTCAACAAAGTCGAAAGCCTACAATTCTCTAGAGTTGTATACAGATGTATTTAAGGTACGGAAACAAAAACATCCTGCTTAACATAAGGTTGAGAGACAGAATGGAAAATGGACACGAGGCTTGTTTATGGTGCAAAACCATTATAAATGGTCTATATATGCTACAGATATTTACCCTTTAGTATGAGTGTTAAAGATATTGGCATTAATCAGAACATTTCAGAGAGGAATTATAAGCCTCTGACGTTTGATCTCTGTGTATTTGACTAAGAGATGACTAAGGGCTGTTTACATAGGGCTGACTGTTTGCAGTATGAAAGGTTCCTCTGTATAGACTGAAGGGCGCAGTGAGAGTACAGTAAATATGAGGGGCATGTTGACATAACAGAAGAGACAGTGGGTACCCATCTGCCTTCATTCACTCGCAGTATCTAAATTATATCATATGCAGCCTGCCGTGCATAAAGTCCGTGTGTGTGTACCACCATGGAAGACAAAAGAAAGATTTTGCAGAATGGCTTGGACACCTTTTCCTATAGGGTTCTCACACAGTTCTCAAATCTCATCACTATTGATTTACATTCATCTCATGACCTGTCAGTCACGAGTGCAGCTTTGGCTAGTTCGTCACACAAAGCTATACGCCAGTATTTAGTCATATGGTGTTTAATGATAAGCATGGGTAAGAAATAAAAATTTTTGCACATCAGGTTTGGTTCTAATGTCTTATTTGTGGTAAGGTGGATGAACAGACTAACTGAAGAAAGCAGAACAAGAACATAAATACATGGCTAACTCTCTTTGCCTTAGACTTAGCTGCAATGCAGCTTGTATACTACTGGCTCTGTTTATGTACAAATGTACGGTAAATTGAAAAAATAGTTAGAATATACTGAATTTAACATGAGCAGTTTTTCATTATAAATACAGAAATTGTGTTTGATCGCAACTGTTGTAATAAATGTATGCAAACTCCCCAACGCTAGCTGCTCACCGTACTGCATTTATGGGAATGCGTGTGAGGGAAGGGGAAAAATCGAGAGAGAAAGAGGGAAACATAAAGATATAGAAGGATTTAACATGTCATTCATCTGTAACTGAAGCCTTTCTGTAAATACAGAAACATTTACCTCACCACAGGGCCACTTTAGAATAATCTCCCCGCTTTCTGCTCATGTTTTTCCAAGTCATATTTGTGACGAAGTGGAAATCTAAGGTATCTGGAGATGAGGCCGCAGTCATCATAACTGTTTTAAAAAACCGAATCATCTTATGATCATCTTTTCGTCTTCGACTGCTCCGCCTCGTTCTCAAGCACGCTCTAAGCCGTACATTAGCTCTAGTTTTGTAGGCAATCAGCATGAAGTTTTGAAACCAGGGCACTACAGTAGCGTCATGTTTTCCGCAGGGAGAAGCCCATCACGATCCCCTGAGAGCATGTGCGTGTGGTTATAATTATCCTGCGCCAATAAAATGTAACAACAGCCTAACCTTGTCCAATGTCTCACCTTGTGCGGCCACACCCTCCAATAAAAGCTATTTGAATATAAAGAGCGTTAGCTGGAGAATGTGCTTAGCTGTGCCTCCTAAGCAAAATCTCAGAATAACCGCTATCAGGACTCCTCTTACTGCCACAGCGAAGGGGCTAACCTTGCCTTAAATATCCCTTGCATTTAATTCATATCCCCCCACAACACACTGTGCACTATTGATCCTGACTGTGTCTTTTATTGGACCTCTGTGACCTCTCGAGGGGCTGCAGTCGCCAACATCAACCTGCAAACTTATAAAACTGGCCGGAGTTCAAGGAGAGCTCATGTTTGCGTTAGTCAGTGGGCCTTTTATCCCACAGAAACCACACAAATGAGATGAGTGTACATGATCAAATCAAGAGCGACTCTGGCTTTTTTGGGGGAATTAATTATATCCAAATATCCTGCACTAAACACTATATACGTAGAGTTCCTGAACATTCTAATAGTCACGTAACATAACTCGTACATCATAAATGAATTACTATCTCTTACACTTCAGTCATGTTTTCACACTGTGATTTTAGTCAGTACAATCCCTGAACACAGACAAATACCATCACTCCAACTATTTTCATTACTTTTCGCTATTATTGTATAAACAAATGCTGTCATTACTTTTTACTCACCCTCACTGTATGTCGTCCTAAACCTGTACAACTTTCTTTTTCTGTTGTGAAGCACAAAAATGATCACATAGCTCATTCCCAAAAATGTCTACAACAGGGGATATCAAAAAAAAAAATAATAAAAAAAATATATATATATATATATATATATATATATATATATATATATATATATATATATATATATATATATATATATATATATATATATATATATATATATATATATATAATATTTATTTATTTTATTTTTATATTATATATATATATATATATATATATATATATATATATATATATATATATATATATATATAATATTTTTTTTATGATTATTCTTTTTTTTCATTCATGAACCAAGTCTGACATTTATAAACGTTTATATGTTAGCCATTTCACACTCCAACTCTACATACCATGCTTCATAAGAAAATAATAATGTTAGATTTGATTGTGTTTGTGCTAAATGGTGCAATGTAAAGCGGGACGCTAAAAATAATCTGAGGCTGCATCTGGATTTGCATACTATACGTTGCTATGTAGTAACTTTGTTGTAACTATGTAATAAAGCTGTGTGTGTAGCATGCCATATCTTAAATTAACTTTCTTCTAAAGACTAGAAAGAAACTATTCTTTGAAATGTTTTAATTTAAATTTTTTAAGTAAATGTGTTTTTTGTCTTTAAAGCAATTTAGATCATTTTTATAGTAAAAACATTAAATATATAGCCGACATCTTTGCGTGCAGCTGGAGTTGACAGAAATTTGTAGCCTGGTTAAGGCCTAGGTAGAAGTTGCTTGTTTGCTTCATTTTAATGCAAATCCATATGACATTGACATCTAAATTTAACGCCAGTACAAGTACAACATCAGCGACAACATGCATTTTCATATTACCATATGTGTTGCCAGGCTATCTGTGGTCCAGAGGAAAGAAATGCACAAAGAGCTGCTCTTTCCAGTACTCATCTAACACTTAATATGTGGTGTTGTGCTCGTGGTTACAGCTCTGGGCTGCGAGCCGAAAGGTTGTGGGTTTTGAAGCTTAGAAGTGGGAATGAGCCAAACATTGGACAGTTACTGAAGTCAAAATCTGGTTTCACCAATACTGTACACGAACAAATGGCATTTAACACAAGAGTGAAGGACGATTTGGCCTACTTTGGGTCGAAGGCACTCTGTGACCTTTTCGGAGCCGGGTTTGGGAGCAAAGCATGACTGCAGCCTCAAATGGCCTGTCCGCAGACCGCATGATGCATACTGTGTACTGAAATGGATCGAACCAGTGATTTCCACAAGCTCTCTTCTGATTGGCTCGTCATTACGCAACATCTGAGCATTCTGGAGGTCAAGTTTCTGACCTACATTAAATATTTCCAAGTAAGAACTAGTGGAGACATTTTCCGACGTTTACGAAGCTGGATACTGAGTTCATGAAAATTTAGTTTGAGGCTTAATAGCTTTGATGCTCATCTGTGTCTCTTTAAAAAGTTGGGTGACTCTTGGACAGATTAAGCAAAAATATGCGCCGGGGGTTAAGGTGCACCAGAAAATATGCAGCAGGTTTAAAAGTCAGGTCAGAAAGCGAAAGCCTGGCTCATGCGGCTACTTGACAGTTAATTTGGATGACGCACACATACAGTAATATGCAGTTTTTATGTATCATACCATAAGCGGGAAATGTCACCACACAATGGCTCATTCCACAACAGTCATTAGACACCAACTGGCAACCTCTTTATTTAAAATGAGGTGTTTAAAACAGATTGGGTGTTGTAAATGTGTATTTTTATAAGGCAAATATAAAACTGTCCACATACTGCAAATTAATTTAATCTCATCTCTTATCAAGCAACACTGTTATAGAAAAATATAAGTGTTTGTTTCGGAAATGGGAAGTCCTTTCACCGTGATTACCAAGAATAACTGCTATGGCATTTCCTAAGAACAGGCGGTTTTGGTTTATTGATGCAACCACCCATGTCTGTTCCTTGTCTTATGCGTAGGCATTAATAAAATCAGAAAATAAAATCAGGTGTGAAAAACAGACTTATATAGGAGCTTTACCTTTTGACAGCTAAAAGAAAACAAAAATATAAGTGTCAAATCTTACCAACGCAAATGGACAATTAACTTGTTTTCGGTCAAAACGACATCAATCACAACAAATTACTTTAGCAGGTTTAATATTTAAGCCATTGTTTCTTTATGGAAAGGTTTAGCAAAGCAGAACCAAGCAGCACACGCGCCCCTGGTGATGGTCAGGCCAGGGAGTAAGGGAGTGAGAAAGAAAGACAGAAAGAGAGGGAGGGAGGGGAGTGGAGGTGACCAGGAGGGGGACTGGTGTCCGAGCCAGCCTGACGCCACGCTAAAGCAGACACCTCCTCTCTCTGTTGACTCAGCACTTGGCCTCAGGCTCAGAGAGACAGCGAGGACTGCAGGGTCCTGATGTCTGACTCCCTGTCATGCGTCGGGTACTAAAAAGGGAAGAGTAAAACAGCAAATGTGCATGACAATGACTTTCATAGCATCAGTCAGGAGTTAGAAACTGGAGAAAAGTGTTCTTGTCAGGTCACCGTCCGTTCATATCCTGCTGCAGACGAGGAAAACCTGCTTCTCGGTCACATGAGGTCTGGTTTTATATCTTTTGAGCAATAAAAAAAGTCCTGGACTTTTCAAGCAATTTTTTTCTTGGACAGTTCCTCTCCGACAGTCAAAGAGTTGGCATAATCTGTATTTCCAGGACCTTTCTCCATAGGCTTATACAGTTGACAGTTCTTGACAGTTGAATCAAGCGATTAGTGGTGTCACTGCCTACCTGCCTTCAGGGAGTATCTCATCCCCTCTCTCCCTCGCCTGAGTAACAGACTAAACAAACAATCGGCAGTCAGCCTGACTGTGGGAACCAAGCAGAGTCCAGTAGATTGACGAGAATCTCTGTGCAGCTCATCGTACGATGTCAGGCAAAATATCCCTCAAAAGCGTTTGACCTTCTTCTCTGTCTTTGTCTTTTGCTGTGGATTGTTCAGATCTCATCCAAGTTGCCACTTTGGTTGTCTGATGCTGGAAAACGGACATTTATAGAGTCTGGACACAAACCGTATTTATACTGATGTGAACAAAAAGATGTCTGTGAGGGACAGGAGTGCAGCCAAAGAAACATTCCAGTGGACAAAAACTTGGGTTATAGAAATTAGACATGACCTAAGACAGACAATGTTTTGAATTGACTGTATTTCTATCTTTCACAGGCTTGATTTTTCAATATAAGAGACAAAGAAGCTATTCTACGCTAGACCTAGCTATTTTAAGCTCCATATGTATAAATCAAGTGTTAATCAATGATTATTACTTTTAACTTTATATGCTACATTGCAAATTATTATTATACTAAGTAATGTTTAAGATGTGTTTAGATGTTTTGTTAAGAAAATTTCAGATGCTTTCATTCAAAGTGACTCTAGTATAAGGTATATATGTTGTGAGTAAATTGACTGTCCAATGCATCAAAATACTGACCTTGAAACCTTTCATTTGTGATAAAGACCTGAAATGATCTACTGTAAAATCTAGCATATGTTGTCTTAAATTGGTCAAGCCATTCAGGACGTATTTTGGGTAACTAGCTCAATCATGTTACCACTTGTTAGTTCATCTACTAGCCCTAACAAGAATGACCAAGATTAACCCGATTCACCGATCAAGCACCAAAACCAGTTTTTACCAGCCAAAAACCATGTTAGTCAGATGTGCAGGGGTTTAATTGTGTTAGAATTTGCTGAACGACATGAAGGTCTTTTGTTCTTTTATCCTAAGGTTAGATGAAGGTATAGCCTACTGAGAAAAGCCATGGAGGTGCTTCAAAGTTTGAAAACTGGGCAAGAACTTCTTTCTCTGGTAGTCTGAATTCCCTGCTATTTGTTTTCTCAATTTCTTTCACATCATTTCTGACTCTTTCTGAGTCAGGTGGTTTTTGGTAGCATAAATTCATATCGATCTGTACCTGCTAAAATCTGGAATTTAAAAAAGTGCATTACAATAAATTAAGACAAATCGACAAAATAACAAATCCCAAACAATAAACTGATGTCTCATTTTATTTATGATGCACTGGCACAAAGTTCAATGATTTCTAGTAGAAGTCACGAAGGGCCATTAACTTAAATATTTGACAACCAAATCGGAGGTGTATTTAGGAAAAACTGCATCAGTGCCATAGCCCGAATGCTAGTGAGGTTTAGGCCTAATCCCTTACCCCTAAATTTACCTCCACCCCTACGTTTGGTGAGTTCCAGTGAAAGACTAGGGGTGTCTCTATTCTCTTTTGTTGGTAGGGCTAAGGATAGGGTAAGGGCAAGACACGCTTCAAACTAAGATTTTCCAGCCTGTCATATTCTAGTGCTGCCTGATCCAGCCTGATGCTAGAGGGCGTGTTTTTGTTAGTACACCCGCCTCCCATGTGGGTTAATGCTGGTTTGCGTCCCACTTGGAGATGTGTGAGTAGGACCAGTTATATTAAGCAGATGAACTTCAGTGAGGTGAGTGTAACAGAGGACAGCTAGTAAAAGTTATGCAGGTAAACCTCTCTCAATGGGCCTCAATGGGCACATTGGAAAATCTTGCTTGAGGATGCGTTCTCGTTACCTACCTCCCTGCTTTTAGAGATATAAGACAAAAAACATGAGCTTCTCAGGTAAATCCTGGCCTTGAGAGAGGAAGCTGGAAGCTGGAATCTGCAGTCTTTAGCTACCTTGTTGGTGCACACACTTTCCATTCAGGTTGAGGTTGGTTTGAAGCACACACGGTGGCACATGGCTCACTCACTGCGGGGCTTCCAGTTACCACACCACCCCCAAAGTACAGGTTTCCACATGGAGAACAAGCATCAGATGTATTTAATTAGATGTGTTTGCTGTTCTGATGAAACCCTACAGTGTGAGAATAAGGAACGAGAGACTAAATCTGGTTAAATTGGGCAGCGGGAGGTCTGTGTGTGTGTCTAGTGGGAGCTGACATCTACTCTGCCTATTATCGAAAATGGTCGCTCTCATAAAACACATTTGTTTCAAAATTGCCAAACCATTTTAACATCATCAAAACAGGTTTAATCAATTACCCCAGTCCTCGCTCTCTCTCATCTTAATTATGCTGTAGAGACAGCAGTCAGGTTCTGAAGGTTAATTCTGCGACTGAGATAACAATCTCTCCAGCTCCTTCACTGATTGATGGGTAGCAGCGCTCAGGAAGAGAGGGAACATGGCATGGAAGCAGCGGGAAGACATGAGGGAGGGGTCCGTTAGCGGAGAACAATAGCCCTTAAATTAATGTCTGCGCTCGTAAATCAGGGAAAAAGAGAGACCAAATTGGCCCAGCGATTGTTGAGATATGGTACGTGAAATCCAGCTATGGCAGGCCGGTTTATCAAAGTGCCCATGCAAATGCCTGAACAAAAAGACCTATTGCACAGGAAACGGACCATCTGACAGCAGTGTGAAATGCTTTGACAGAAATAAAGATAACTTTGTTGTTCTGTCACAATAGACAGAATCAAAAACAATAATTTAATTGCATGTTACTTTGTTGAGCATGTCTACTTTAGGTTTTTTGGGGGGATTTTTTTCATTATGAAATCAAAATTAGCCCTGTTTCTCTGGTCCCATTATGCGTGATTCATCTGTCTGTGTTATTCCATAAAAACTTTGATCTTTCTTAAAAATGTATAGTGGTAAGTCATAAAAGTGAACATTGCAAACATTTATTTATTACTAGGCATTCTTCTTCTTCTTCTTATTTTTTAGAATTCAGATGTCTTCTACGGTTCAAATGTCAAATGTGTAGATTAACACATTCAATTCTAAATTCTAAATCTAATTCTTAAATTCTATGTCTTCTCTCTGCTCTTTCTCTCAAAGATAAAAAAACAACAAGAAACAATTGAGTGTAATAGCGTGCCAAAAAAAGGTCAAATGTGTGATTAGAGATGTATAAAAACAACCTAACTGCCACTTTATGATTGCAGGTCATCAAAGAGAGAGACTTCCAATAACCATTTGACACAAGCCACTTTTTTCCTTTCAGATGATCTTCATGTCTCATTCTTCAGCAGAACTGAAGTGTTAGCGCTACATTTAACCGATTATACTGTAACTCAGAAGCTCTATTCCAAGTTCATGACACTGATTCTTTGCAGCCGTAAAACTTCGCTCCCTTTTACAAATCCGCATCCCCTCCAGAAGCCTTCAGTCAATAATTGACCGGCACCTCATGGTACTATCTCAGAAAGGCATGAAATCACTTTCCCAAACATTCATGTTTTCTGTGTCCTGCCATGGAATGATCTTCCCAACCCCACCCAGACTCAATCCCTCACAATGATAAAGAAACAACTAAATCTAACCTTTTCATGTATTTCATCATGGTTTTTGTATTGTTAGCACTTTTTAAATGTAAAGTGAAGTGGCACCTAAACTGTTCTTTCGTAGGCACCCTCTGCCGCACAACGCGTGGTTCAAATCATATGCAAACATAGCACCATTTTATCAAAAATATACTATTTTGCCCAATGCGTGCTTTTGTGCTTCTTTGAGTATCGGTTTGTTAGCTTAGAAACATGCTAATTTGAGACTGTAGTGTTGTGTCTGTCATGCAGCTTGTGAGAATTAAGCATGAACGTTCACAGATGCTTTCCAAAAGAGTTTTTGGTTTAACTCTCTTTTTACTATTTTTAATAGTACGTTACAAGATACTGAGCTCAAGCCACTCATCTCATGAATATGAACCTTTGTCTGTAAATCTATCTGGGAATTTACAAATTTACAGTAACTGCACAGTAAAGTACGCTATACTGTAATCTAAATTATAGCTTAATATTGTTCTGTTTCTCACTCTTTATGTCAAAACATGGTTGCCACTTGGTAAACCACAAGTCAAAAATCATTCCCTTAATTTATACAGATCATTTCACCTTAAAAAGCTATGTTTCCTTTCGGATGACAGATGCAGCGTGCTCTTTCTCAAGCTATAACCATGCAATTTTGTGCAAACGACGAAGTAAAATGGCAGGATAATGGCTTTTGTGTGTGTAAATGTAAATAAGACGTGCACATATATAGATGCCTTGCGAGCGTGTTTGTTTGTGTGTGTCGGAGAATGACATCATAATGATTTTTAGCCGTGTTAATTGAAAGTCTCTCGTCTGTCTTGACTTCTGCTGACACAGACACACACTCAATGACAGCAGTCAAACCTCCAGCACATCATTAGGCTGTCTGGAGTCTGTGAGTGTGTGTGTGTGTGTGTGTGTGAGCTGTCTGCAGGTATACCTAACACCACATATACTTACCTGCACTATGCACGCTGCTGAGTGTTTGCACTTTGCACGCTTGTGTATGAGCCGCAAGGAGTGTGTGTGTGTGGCTCCAGGTTTACCATAATGAGGTGTAATTCACTGCTAACAGAAGATATTAGGCTGTCATGGCCTACAGCAGGGTTTCGCATATAAACACACACACACTGGATTTGATCCTTAATACCTTGGATGTGATCCTAAGTGACGGACACGCACGAAAATGATCTTTTATTTATATTCCTTTTTTTTATAAATGAGGCCCAATTTCATTCTCCTCAAACACTAGTTCCGTTCACTTCCATCTTAACTCTTTAAAGCTAGCGTGACTGCCTCTTAAGAATGCGCTAGAGACTACTTCAGTCTAGTTGTGTGACCTTCCACAGCCTGTGATGTTTTTGCATCTATTTGCGGTAAAGTTCATTGGTTGCTTAAATGATGTTGATTGGTATAATTACAACGTATCTGGCATCCCCACCATTGTGTATGAGTGCAGACATGCACATACGTACACACATTTAGAGACATCTCAAAAGTTTGAATCTTTTGCTGGAATGCTCTCTAAATGATGCCCTTATATAAACAACCACACACACACACACACACACACACACACCTTGGCAAAGATAAAGAGTGTAATCTGTGTCTTTCTGCATCATACTGCTCTGTTTACCTTTAATTACACAGCCTTTAACACACCTCTTCAAACCTCCATAATCACTGCGTTTCACTCCAACACTTACATGCAATCTCTTTCTCTCTGTCTGTCTCTCTCATAATGTGTGTATTCATGTGATTACCCGGTGTTGCAATCTCACAATTGCATACGTCTATTGATGAGACAGCAGAAGTAAGCCCCGAGGTCCCTGCCTGTCTCTCACACACAGACGCTCTCAGAGGATGAATAGCACAGAAGCGACTGCTACACAGCCCGTTCATGTGCAAGAACGAACGGAGATTAAGGAATAAAAACTCGGAGTGAATGGAGTAATATTTGTTTACATAGTGAAATGTCACTCGAATGGTTTTTGACGAAAGCGTTTCAAACAGCCTCTGCCAATCGCATCGGTGATACAAATAAAGTCTTGTTCTGAAATGTTAACGCATGACCGCCCGCCTGCACACGTCAGTGACATTTACCCTAACGTGTCTACTGGGGCAAACCAAACCAGCTTAATACTGCCCCAAACATCAGAGGTCAGAGGTCAGACGCTTCACGTCACGACAATTAGAGACGCACGTAAAGTCGAACGCCTTGTTCTGAAAGGCACGAATGGCGACTTTAAAATGGTTTCGGTTCGAATTACAGAAACGAATTGTTCATTGATTATTGAACACGAACAAGGAGAACGCGATATTTCAAATGCATAAATAAATGTATACGAAGTCGTGTTTCTAGGTTGGCCAATGTTTCTGTGGAATACAACTAATCATTTAAGTAATGAATTATGAAAGAAATTAGGTGAAATCCATAAATTTGTGCTTCATGCCCTTTCTAGGACCTCTTAATTCATCTGCAAACATTCAAAGTTTAAAGGGATAGTTCACTCAAAAAATAAAATGTTCTGTTAATTCACCCACAGGCCATCCGAGACGCAGTTGACGATTCGTAGCTGAACTGGCCTGAGGGTGAATAGTTTAACAGCTGATTTTATGGCAAGCTAATTCTTCAATACATGATATCAGGTTAAAGTGCAAAAAGCAGTATGTTGTAATTCCTTAAGTCTGTGTGGACCTGAAGCTGTGATTGAGTCCCAATTCTATAATATAGAAGACGACGAAATAGAAAACGGGCACTGATTTTTAGTTCACCTTTCTAATTTGGAGTGAACTGGTTAAGAGCCAAGTTGGTCAGTTTTGATTTAATGTGGGATTTTTAATAATGAAAACTTTAAATAAATAACAAGTACATACATTTCAAAAAGTGTAAAAATATGACCTGCTAAATGAAAGACGGCATATAAAACTAAATTATAATACACTGTACTAAAACTGTCAGTAGGCCTCAGAGAGATAAAATAATTTTAGAATGATGATGATAGTGGTGTTGTCATAAGATTACAATCTGGGTGTCAATTCAAAGAATGTTTGAACGCTCTAAAAACTGCTTCAGGAGCCACCACCATTATGCTCTCGAGCATGACTCTTATCCCGATGTTACCACAGTGGGTTTGACCCTGTAATTTAAGAGTGAAACTGTAAACTCTCTCGGAGTTTCTCAACACAGAAACTGCACTTTACTAGACTGAATTCCACCTCAAGGGTAGATCTTCCGATGTTTCCTGGAGGTAAAGGGGGCCTAAAACACATCAAATAACCACTGGGGTGCCTCAGGGTTCAGTGCTTGGCCCCCTCCTGTTCTCAATATACACAACCTCACTGGGCTCGATCATAAAGGCACACAGCTATATATGAAGATATCTTTTCCTCTAGCACTCAATACGTAATATTAAACAGACTGTTCATTTTAATAAAAACAACTTACTTTGATACTTTGATCTATCTATCTGGACACACTGATATATACATTTAGTATCTGATCTCAGTCAAACATGGCAGCCTGTGTTCGTGTGTGTGTGTGTGTGTGTGTGTGTGTGTGAGAGAGAGAGAGTGCTGGTCAGAGAAGTCTATGAATGAGGGAAAAACTGACATGCAGTAAGCTCTGTGCTCTGTGTGTGTGTGTGTGTGTGTGTGTGTGTGTGTGTGTGTGTGTGTGTGTGTGTGTGTGTTAGATGCCTGTGCATGTGTGCAACATACAGTGTGTGTGCGACAGTGATGTGGGAGTGACCGTACGTCTTCAAGGGAAGACAGGAAACACAGGACAGTTCACATGAGAAGTTAGCAAATCGTGATAATACTAAATATTAATTTAGGGCTAAGGTTTGGGTTTGGCTATAATGATAGTTTGAACTATTGATAAGAAAATAAGGAACTGTGTGTACAGCGGTGTTAGATGTAAAAACGGAATAATGTTTTTTTTATATATAACTTCATTCATTACATTTTTTCGATTTTGATTTAATTTGAACAATATTTACAATTCACACCCAACATTTGCAATATATTACAAATAGAATTAATTAAGGGAATTAAGCATTTGAGGGATGAAGTGTTATTACTGGTATTATGACACCATAATGCTGACGCGTGTCATCAAGGAGACAGATGGACAAGGTGGAGGGTGTCATCACCGAACAGACAGTTTTAATGTCGGAGGAGATTATAGAAATTATATTGAAGCGTGTTTGGTCCTGGTAAACCCTATGTAATGGGGACAAAAAATTCCAACAAAAATTACAATATCCAAAACATGTTTTGTTCCCCATGAGATAACAAGCTTATAAATAATACTATATATATATATATATATATATATATATATATATATATATATATATATATATATATATATATATATATATATATATTTTTTTTTTTTTTTTTTTTTTTTTTTTTTTTTAATATATAAGAATGCTAAATGTTTCCTGTGAAGGGTAGGTAGGTTTTGGAGTGGGATGGGTGTAAAAAGTATGGCCTAAGGAATTCCCCCATGAAACATGGAACAACGTGTGTGTGTGTGTGTGTGTGTGTGTGTGTATTTTATACTCATGGGTGTATTATAAAGATCCTTGCTTTGTTACAGTAGTTGATATACTTTGTACAATTTGCAAACATTTTCAACAGATAACAACAGATAAATCATTTATTGGGTTTATTTCAATAAGATCTGACTCATAGACCTGTTGAATCTGTCACAGAGATAGAGTCAATTAGTCAACACAAAACGTTGTTGTGTGTGTGTGTGTGTGTGTGTGTGTGTGTGTGTGTGTGAGAGAGAGAGAGAGAGGAGAAGGAGGGGCCGTCCAGTCCGGCGTGTTTTCATTGCCCATTGAACCAGAGCGAGAGTTTTTGTAAGGAGGGTAATGTGTGCTCTCTCTCTCTCTCTCTCTCTCTCTCTCTCTTTCTCTCGCTTTTCCTTTCATTTCTCCTTCTCTTTTGAAGAGGAAGTGCCGGGAATGATCAAGCGGAAGAGCTGAGTGTGGAAACATCTGGCCAGAGATCCTCAGAGACCGGCTCACTCCTGCTAGTGCTCCTCACTTCATTCCTCTAACTTTCCATTTCTCTCCTCATCAATAAAAAAAAGCGTTGCATTGCACTACATCTAAATATTTTCAGCAACCTATGACACTTTCAAAAGGCAGCTAACAACCCAGTTGTCACCCAAAACAGAAAACGGATGTATTATCCGTTAAACACAACAGAGAAACCGTTAAGTCTATATTACGAAAATATTTTGTCTTTTTTAATCGATGAAGTGCCTGAGATTTAACCTTTCCCCTTCCCTCTCTTTAACTCGTCCCCTCTTCCCGTCGCTCTCTCTCTCTCTCTCTCTCTGGCTATAAAAACAGGTGAGATTTTCTGTTGACAATGAAGCAGGAAGTCCCATAAAGGCCGAACAGGAAACAGGATGCCGTGAGGATGTGCATTCTCTCTTTCCCTTTTATTCTCCTGCTCTCTCTTTCCCTCATTGTTCGTTTAGAGCGTCTCTGTCCCATCACCACAACAAACCTGAAACAACAACCAGATCACCGCACTTCCAGATCCAGCCTGAAAAGCACCCGTCAAAACCAGAAGATGGAATTTAAAAAAAAGGTTGTTCCTTCAAAACGCCTTTTATAAAGTAAATCAATCAGAGCCATTTAAAAAGTGTCAAAAGTTAAAGTTAACAGTTTACAAGACCCCCATGAATGAGTAAGAAAAAAAGAAAGAAGCTGAATCAGACCGGGCAGAAAAGAGAAGGAGGTTTATTAAGGTAAGGAAAGAAAGATTCAGAGAATAGCGGTGGGACGGGAGTGTAACGAGGAAGATGCTCCAGCGAATGAAGTTAAAAGCGCTGAGAGCAAAAGGAGAGAGAGAAGGAGAGAGAGAGAGAGAGAGAGAGAGAGAGAGAGAGGGATCATCCTGTAACTGGTTTTGTGCGGCGAGGTCAAAGTCAGGGCTGAGATTTGAAATTGAGATGAAGTGTGTTTCTGGCCACATGCCTGAGATCGAGAGGTGGGACGTCCTTTCGGCGGAGAGCAGACTTCAGACTAAACCTGGAGAATCAGGAGAACGCAAACACCACTCTCCTGACCCGCACTTTCTCATCATTTACCTAAAAAACATTCATTAATACTTAGTGCTGGGCACATCCAAAATAAAAGTCTTTTTTTACTATTCATTAGGTATATTTAATGTATCTAAACGCGTGTTATATTGGTATATTAAAAGCACTTATATATAATATATAGATATAAATATATACATGCATATACATAATATAGATATAAATGTGAACATGTAAAAATTATGTGTACTTATACGTAATATATATATACACAGAACACACATGCATATATTACATAAAAACTTTTATTTTGGATGCAATTAATTTGGACAGCACTAATATATAAATATAATATAAAAATAAAAAATAATATAAAAATAAAATATATAATATATAAACTAGTATTTAACACTTTTTTTGTATTATTTATGCATGTTTGTATTGCATTGATATTTTGATTTCACTTTTTTTATTTAGCTATTGTATTTGATTTTGTCCTTTTAACCAAAAACGTTTATTATTATAATTATTTCTAAATATATATATATTTTTATTTAGATTAGTCTTATTTTATTCTACCATTAACTTAAAGACTAAAAATTCTAAACAGAAATTAAAGTCACGTAAAGGCAGTCATTTATTTACAGCGTAGTTTAATTTCAGGTAAAAAAAAATAAATATATATATATATATATATATATATATATATATATATATATATATATATATATATATATATATATATATATATATATATATATATATATATATATATATATATATATATATTATTTATTTATTTATCACTTTTAGCACTAGGTGCTTTAAATAGCTGTCCTTTAAGACGCCGCCTAAAGGCTAAATAAGTTCACTGATAACCGACCGAATACTAGTTGAAGCGTTAGTTTGCTCGTGAAGACGATCACGTGCGGACACATGCGTGAAGAGCACATGCAGGTGTGTAAGTGATCGTGTGTGTCTGTTCTCGTGTCCGTGGCAGGTTTCCATCTGCATCCAAAGCGGATAATTCTATGCTAATCCCACAAGTGATGGGTCATGAATATGGAGTTTAGCTGAAATCCCCAGGGAAGACGTCAGCTAATAATAGATACATACACAGACAGACAGAGAGATCGAAAGAACGAAACAAAGAACGAAACAACAGTTGTTCATTCGCAATTTAATTTTTCGTGAATTTATATTGCTCAAAAGTGACAGTAAAAACATTAATAATATTGCAAATGTTATACTGTTTCCAAAAATGTTTGTCTTTTGAGTCTTCTATTAATCAGAGATGTTTTCCCACAAAGCAGTATGACTGTTTACAACGTTAATAAATAAATTGATAAATAAATCAGCATGCTGCGTATTTTACATAACATATATTACAAAAAACTAAACCAAAAAAAATTTTTATTTATATTTTAATGTTTATTTATATTTTATTTGGCGCACAATTTATTTTTGTGTAAATACAATTCAATAAATGCATTATTTACATACCAAAAATGCATGCAATAAATTTTTTAAGTATTTAAGTATAGAAAGGTGCATTTAAGGGATACTGGCTTCGTTCGCTTAAGAATGGAATTTTCAACGTTTCTGCCTTTCACCTATTTCCTCTTCCTGTGCGTGTAATTTGTAAAAATCTTCTATTGAGAAACCCCCGGCTGCAGTTTCTTTGGCCTCGGAGTCACGGCGATGCATATTCTCTTGATCTCTCTTTATTTATTTATCGTCCATTTCTTCCCGTGGATCCTGTGGGCAGCCGCGTGCGTGATTTGTGTGAATGTGTGCAGCGTGTGCATGCGTCAGACGCCGAACGGGTCAGACGGGTTATTGAGGAGAGATGCACCCCGAGGGGGAAGTACGCGGAGATATGGGGGTAATGGAAAGGAAAAACAGAGAAGGATGGGAGAAGAATAAACATTAGAGACGCAGGTATAAAGGTTTTTTTTTGGTTTTTTGCTCACCGAAAGTTTGCAAACACCCCCCGCAGTCTGAGCTGAACATGCCGTCATTATCGGGCCATTAAGATCAAGCTTGCGTTGTCTTAATAGCGAAATAATGAGTGCTGTTTAACACCGACAGATGCTCGGACAGATGTTTGGATTATCTTACTAACACCTTACTTAAATGACTTTTAACTGTGTATCTGAAACAGACATGTGGGAGTCTGAAGCTCAAGCCCAATTTCCTTAAAGGGATAGCTGTTAGGGGGAGAAAAAACTGTCATCATTTACTCAAGCTCATGTTGTTCCACACCCACATGACTTTCTTTCATCCGCAACAACAGAAAGGGTGTTGTTTTCGTGAAAAAATAGCAAAAGTCTCGATCTCATTCCGCTCGAAAATCAAAAGACGCACCACTCCATCAACGATTCGAAATATCAGCCATGGATGGCGTATAATATGATTTCTGGGTGAACTATTCCTTTAAATAAAGCATTTTGGAGAGTAGGAGACGCGGTGGCTAGTGAAAGAACATGAGTCACACAGTAATTCCCTCTCTCTCTTTTTCTCTCTCTATCTATCTCTGACTACTTTTGTCATGTTCTATCTTGTTCACTTAACCCGTAAAAACTTATATAACTCATCTGCGTTCGGGCGCTGTGTCCCGCACACATGCGCGAGCTTTTGACATGCTATTAAAATCCGATCTTTTCATTTCCCAGACACATTCGCTGTAATAGCTTCTTGTTCTTCCTGCATCGGTTTCTTCAATTACAGCAGAAACATGTCCCCCCTGCCTTCTGAGGCCGGGGCTTCTGGGAGAAGCCTGGGCCTGGATTTTGGAGCCGGTTCTGCGTTGGGTTCAGAGCCCTGGAGGCCCGGGCGGAGAGCAGTAAGCCACAAAGACGACGCTACCTCAGATCACCTTCAAAGAGCTTCAACTCTCCAAGGAGAGAGAGAAAGAGAGAGAAGGAGGGCTAAACGTGTGTGCGCTCCCTCCCTCCCGCCTCTGGCATGCGATCAGCACAAGCGTGCATGCACTTGCCCTTCCTAAAGTGTAGCACGGTGAAATAATCTGCGGGCCGCAGCAGGGCTTCGCAGTGCAGATGACACAAAGGCGTCCTTGTGTTTCCTGCAGATGCTCTGGAACGGGCCGATTTCTCTCGGATATCAAAGGAACCGACACTCTTCCGAAAAGTTTCGCGTGCGTGTAAACGTCGCGGCTGCAGAGGAATACGGATGCGCAGTCCGGTGCATGTACGCGCAGACGCTTGCATGCGATTATGTGTGTCCATGCATTCGCGGTGACATCAAAAATATATCTACGCAACTGTGTCGCTCAGTCAGTGGTTCTGCAGGCCTGCATCTGCATTTGCTCACGCTCACTTTGGATTTTGTTTTAAGCATTTATGTAGTAAAATGCTTAGAAATCGGCATGCGTAAGCATTTTTGCACGTGTGTTAGAGGTGAAATTAAAAATGACATTTTTGCATTTGTGCATGCAAGCTTTTGAGTCAATATTTTCGCATGTGTCGGAAAACGCAAGCGCTTTGTCGTCGCGTCTTTTATGCGGTAAAATGCTTAGAAAGGAGCATGCGTTTGAAGCCATATGCTTGTTCGGGCTGGTGCATTCACATCGAAAAACATGTATGTGCATCCTTTAGTGGTAAAATTAAAGACAGAATTTGTACATTCATTCTGCAGGGTACATGCACATTACCGCATGTATATTTGCATGGTGACATACTTCCGCAGCTGCACGCATATGCTGGAGCATGCAAACATTTATATATGCATTTGTGCATGCTAACGGAGAAGCGTGCATATGCTAACGTCCGGTTGGTGCTAATAATTACCACTTCTCACCCATGCAGAGTTCTTATAGACCTGCATCTGGATTTGAGCTTTTTTGTGCGTGCCATTACATGCATGCACTACATTAACTTTTTTTGCATGCACATTTATGCGTCATTGCATTCGATTGATTAAATGTTAATATAGAAAATGCACATGTCAGTGTATTTGTGTACAGACCGTGCAAGCGACTGCAAGTGTGTGCATGCATTAGGGTTATTTGCATTCTTAATTGCTAATTTCGAAGAATGCATATGCGTTGTCTGCACAAGTGCACGTGTGCGTATGCATGCATCTAGTGATATGCATTTATTGTGCATGTGCACTTATAGAAGAAACTGCGTGTGCATGCGTGTTGCACGTACATTTGTGGCACACTCTCTCTACAACTATGTCAGTAGTTCTGCAGGTCTGCATTTGCATTTGTTGATGCACATTTATGTGTCGCCCCATTTGGTAAAGTGCTTACAAAGGCACTCGCATATGCAAAAATATGTTGGTCCGTGATGCATTCGTGCGCATTGCTAACAGAAACCAACTACGACTCTCTCTAAAACTACAGCCGTTTGCAAAATAACATGCCGGCATGCATATACCAGAATATGCGCGTGTGCAGGCTGAAGAGTGTAGATGCATCGCATATATTGCACATGCAGATGTTGGTGGTAAAACCAGAAAAGAACATATAGGACACTCCCTCTTAAACTGTGTCACCCAGCCTGCGGTCCTGCATCTGCTCACGTGCACGCACATCTATATGTTTGCACGGTGACAGGCCCACTGTACAGAGGAATGCGTATGCATGATGGTGCATGTGTGTATCCGTGTGTGCATGTGCTTTTGGGTGTTGGTGTGTGTGTGTGTGCATGTGGATAGGACCTTGAGCTGTGCTCTGGGTCAGCAGTTTGTTTAGCTTCAATTAGAGTCTCTGTCTTCGTCAAGGCAAGCGTGAAGGAAGAATTAACATGCAACGGCAGATTCCCACCAGTGTGTCATTACACACGCCATCTCATCCGCAGCAACTCTGCTGTGAGCGCGCATGATATAAGTGTGTGTTCGGGAGCACGTCCATTGTCCAGAAAGTTTTCCGTGCATTACACCTAAATGTGATTCTTTTTTCGATTTGACATTATATATAGACTTTGTATATTAAAACATGCAGTGAAAGTATATAATGACGTATGTTGTATATAAACACGTTAAATACACACGTGCATGTGTTTGTATTTATCGGAAATAAATAATACGCTTAAATGAAATGAAAAGTGTTAGACATCTCTATAAGCTGCAGATGGAGAGAATGCAGTTTATAAAAAGAATATGGATTCATATCCAAACGCACCTTCAATATAAAACAGGGCCGCCCTCTCACTCTCTCTTCCCTCCAAACTCTTCTCCGTTTCGCTCCCTCTTTTTTTTCCCCCACTCTTTCTCTCTCACCACAGCTCTGCCACAAATATTTCCCTTGTCCGTCCTCTGTGACTGGGGATGGAACACACTTTCGCCCAGAACAGGAAAAAGCGGCGCGGACACACACTCGCAGCTCTCTGATACAGTATGTGTTTATCTGATAAACATGTACATGAGCCTCGTTGCTTGCTTCGAGTATACCGCGGAACCCAGAAGACAAACTCAAATTACATATAAAATACGTTATATGAACTCGTTCGTGACATCAGTTGAGCAAACAGAAATAAAAACATTTCTTATAGTCTTACTGTCAAGTGAAACTAAACATTTAAGACTTAGACTTTAGACATAAGGCATTAATATGTGCTTAATTAGAAGCAAATCGCTAATATTCTAGTATGCATTTTAATAAGCAACTAAACGTCAATTAAAGTGTTACCGCAAAGATTATACTGGAATCAATGGGGACCAGCAACTAATTTATGATTTCATCTCTATAAGCTGAAGGTAAGTGATGAAACTGGAGGTCTTAGGTATATAACATGAATATCTTCCATGACTTTCTACAATCGAAGGCGTCCCGATTAATGCACGCAGAGATTTTATTCTACTGTTAGCAACTATTATCTTTCCCTTGAAGCCCATAACTTTTTATTCCACAATAGAAATTTAAAGCTTCAATTAAGTCCGCAAGCTAGCTTTCGATTAGCCTAAAACACGTTCAAATGATTCGAGTTCAGTGAGTTCGTTTTAATGGTTGCAATTGTTTTCACATGTAAAACATAAACGTTTCTGGGCCCGTAAGGAATGAGGAAGTCTGTCTCAGCAGAGCATGAGGTTTGACACAAGAACAGAGGAGAGCATGACATCCTATTATTAAGGACTCTGACATGCTTCAGCTCTTCGTGGCTTAGCCGAAATGTTCACTCGAACGCATCTGTCCTCCAGGATCTGGTGGATCGGGGCTCACGGTGTAGCTCGCTGTTCTCTGCAAACTCTGAGAGGGGAGCCCTTCCTGACTGCGTATAAATAGGTGGATATTTTTACCCCGCGCTTTCTGCGCTAACCCAGTGCTGTTTGATTAGAGCTCTGCTGGCCTCTGGCAGACACACTTTTTCTTGAGTCTATTCCTTCCCTTTCCTCCTCCCAGGAGAGCTGCTAGAGACACTGGGTGAGAGAGTAGGACTACATTGTCCCTCCTTTAACTCCTCCAGATGCGTCTCTTTACCAGACCTCCTAACGGCAAGAACACAGCAGATTCAGAAGCGGTTCAAGGATTCTGCCCTGCAACAAATTTGTGCTTTTTCATCGGTATTTTGTGTTTCGATTTCCAGCGCATGTATCTAAACACCAGTAAAAATGAGATAAATCTGCCTGAGATGCACAGCTGTGTAAAATAAGCCTGTTTGTCAGATAAAATATCGTACTACAGCTGGGTTCCCTATAGTTTGTCTGTCACAATAAATTATTTAAATATTTTTTAATCATTGCAAAATCATTAATCCCTTATAACAGTTATAATGATAAATGTTTATTATGTATTTATTTATTTATTTTTTTTTTTGGTTGGGGGGCCACTTCTGTTCATCAAGACAACATTTATACAGTAAAAATTTTACTGTGTAATATTATCACGCTTTAAACTGCTCAATTGTAAAAATAAAAAACGTGCTTTAAGCCTAATGAAAATGCATCTTGTTTTAAATGTCCAGTCCGTAATGAAGCTGAAATACTCAAACACAGTTTATCAGCACATATCTAGTGTTTAATCTGGAATTTCGTATACCACGGATTTCACAATGGGTCCTTCCAGCGCTGACAAACAGAAAATGATTAGTTTGAAAGTAACTTCTCTGTAAGCTGTGCTAAATTCATCGCTACACAATCGAGAACACACAATGGATTTTTTTTCTTCTTGACAATTTGTCAAACCTTTGCCAAACGTTTGCTATTGAGACACCTTTAGTTTGTTGTTGTTGTTTTTTCACTTCACTCTGAAGCTGTTGGCTTCTAGTCAGCGTTTCTTCTTAACTTAACTACGCTTTCAAAAGGAGCATCGGGAGGACTGCTCATTTGCATAGTTATACTCTGCTTACGGTGCAAAATCAGCTGTGAACATTTAAAGTTACTCTGTCAAATCACACGGTTGTGATACACAGGAGCTTTACGGAAAATTAATTTCAAAGCGCAAAAATGTTAGCCCGTATGTTCACTTCATTTCACCTTTCTCTTCTCGTGCCTTCACGCAAGAGCGTGATCCACAACCCCAATACATCAAATACAGACAGAACTGACTGAGCAGTCGCTGCTCTTCTACATCGCTTTAGATTTCAGCAGGATTTCAGAAGGGATAAAGAATTACAAAGTGCATTGCACTGCACTGTTGTTTTTTCCAATATTGTCCCTCCCTATATAAAAACATAAGTAACCTTGGTTACACTTTATTTAGACGGCCTGCTTTAAACATTCTACTAACTTTGAGTAACTCACAGTTACACGTCTAATGACTCTCACTGTAGACCGTTAGGGTAGGTTTAGGGTTAGTAGAATAAGTCGAAATATATTTGCAAAGTTTCTGATAGTCAGTATGTTGTGGACTCATCAAAATAAAGTGTTACTGTAAATTTTGTCACAAGTTTAAAATTGACCATGTCACAAATATTAATACGTTAATAGTTGTGAAATGATTGGTTCAGTGCAGTTTTTGTCATGTTTTGGGTGGAATGCTGCTGTGTTTCTGACACCTGTTAGGTGTCTCCTCATCTGCTCCAGACCACTGCTGTGGGTGGGCTTATTAGTTTGAAAAAAAAAAATCTACTTTTCATAATCCTCCAAAATAGCATAATCTCTTTAATCTTTTCCCCCTGTGTAATCACAATCTGCCCAAACTTCATGCGCAATTCAGGTCAATCCTGCTTGCCCTGGCTACTGAACACATGAGCTGGCCGAGCTCAGTACATGACTCAGATTATTGTTCACACAGACATCCATGATCGTGAGAGCTCTGGCCTGCTACAGGTGTTGGAGTGTTTCAGTTCAAATGAACCAAACTAACAAGCAGAGATGACCATCAGTTTGTTTGGAAGAACTTTATCCAAAGATGTGTAGATTACGTAGAAATTATTTTCTGAAAAGTTAATGTAATCTAGCTAACTCATATAAATCATATAAAAAATGTAAAAAAAAAAATAATCATTGAATCATTCACTCAACTAATTTATTCGAAACACATATCCATTCAGGAACAAAACTGTTGTATTGATGGAACACCAACAGAAAAATCTCTGGAAATGATATGTCTACGTTAGTTGCTCAGTACTTCAGTACTTCTTCGGCTTATCTGATATGAATGTATCATACATGTAAAGTCGATTTCATAAATGCCATTTAGAATTTTAAATGGAGAACTTTATAGTGGATAACTTGTTGAGGTTTGGTCCTGTAGATCAGCGTTTATGCGTCTGTGTTAATACAGCCCTTGCTTTCTTTTTCTTTAATTGGTCTTGAAGCTTTGCACCTCCAAAACACTCGCAGATGTCGATGGCGATGAGCATGTTTCTCTGTAACACAAAACCTCAACATGTGCAACAAACTAGCGTGAAAAGAGACAGATAGGGTGCAACCCTCATCAGCACAAAGTGCATAAAGCAGATCATTACATCGTATACCAAAAAATAACTAGCGGAAAGATTTGCTTCAGAATGAACTAAATGAACAAAACGCATTAATGAATGAACGGATGAGCATCAGTGGATCGGTGAATTCAAATACTCCATTGATTATCATGTCCTTTATGAAATACTGGAACGTGCATGATTCATTATTATTCATTTTTTATTAAATTAAAAAAGTTTACTTTTATGGCGCCTCGAAGTGAAAAGGTCTCATTAAACGAATCTCTGGCTCCCAGTGTGAATTAGTAGTTAGCTCTTGTTTAAAGTTTGTCAATAAATTCATCTAGCACAGCTGTATATTCACTCTCTTTTGAGTTGCAGTATATCTCTGAAATAATTGGTGCTTATTACTGCTGGAAAATAAAGAGAGGAATTCTGACCAAAGTCAACACACAGCTTCCTCTAATTTCTTCAGTGTTGTCTGCAGAACACATCACCGCGCTGTAATTTAAATGACACACAGAATAGCTGCAATATAAATTTTATGCCGATAGTCAAAACTTTGACTAGTGAGATCCGAAGGCCAGAATTAAAGCTCCAAACGGTACTCTCTGGTCGCAAAAAAAGTGGCGAAGTACGAATAGTTAGGGAAAAAACTGGACCTGGGTGCCCAGGCTTGGCATCACTCTTGCTTATGCCAGAGAGGACCCTTCTCCTGGAATGGTTGAGTGAGGAAAATGTGTTTTCCTGTGATGAATGTCTGGTCTTCCTGTAAAAGTAACTTCCCTGGAAAACTGCTGGAGTCATGGCTTTACATACTGGAAGTATGAATATAAGCGCACGTCACTTTTTGTTTCATGAAAACGCAGCGTTCGTGTTGCAGCCGATCGGCTCTTTCAGCTGTGCGGATATAAGAGCGCAAACTGCTTGAAATACGTAAATAGTTATTGCTTTCTATATTATATAAATGCCTCTTCTGTAATGTGCGGGAAAGCTAAATATTGTGTTTAGCGCAGATGACGAATGATAAAACAAATAGAATATAGCAAGTGGTGAAATATGAAGAAATATAAACAGTGGTAAGACACCAACTAGAAACCGCGCAGTTGAATATGTGTAATATTTATAAATTAAATGTGAATTCGGTTTGAATTGTGCAAATTGGAATCAAACCGAACTGATTCGTTTAATCGTTTAATTTCGCGTACGCACGATTATCCAAACTAAGATATTTCTATGCAATCGGCTTGTGAATAACTTAACCTGGGTGTTTTATTTGGAATAAACTTAATTTTTTAGCACACATCAAAATGCTTTATTATACATTGTCATAAATATATTATAACACTGTTATAAAACGTCTACCGTCAGTTTTTTTGTAGGAATTAGTCCCATGATGTGTTCAAATCCCTAAAAGATACTATTATTTTCCGATATAAAAAAGTGCCCGTAACTGTTACAGTATCAGTCCTAACTTTGTCTATCATGAGTTGATATGACTTTCTGAGCGACATATAATAGCCCTGCGAAGGGAAACTGATATATAAATATTTGAAATACAAGACTGAGCAAAAGTGTTCTCCTTGGCGTTCTCCTCAGCCTGAGCTGAGGTTTCCTCTGTATGGATCGGTGAGGTCTTTTCTGTGGTTGCTTTAAGACGGATATATGCTGTAACGAGTTAAAGCGGAAGAACGCGTGCTTTTCTCTTCGTTTGCAAAGCTGTGTTAAATAGGATTCTGCGTGTGTTTCTGCGAGTCGGACGTCTATGCCCGTGTACACCTGTTCTGCATAAGCGCTTGAAAGTCACGCCGATAACACTCGGGGGCTTTCAAGTGCACTGGGGTCAATACATCAATGCGCTTCACCGTTCTTATACCCCTCTTTTTCCCTCCTTTTTGCTCTTTTCTTCGCATACAGTATCCCTGCGCAGAGAGACAGAGGAATATATATATATACAATTAAAATAAAAAAAATCAAGAAACAGCATTCCGCTCTACGGTGTACAGAAGACGCTAACGATAAGAATCAATAACAATTTGTGAGCTTATTGAACAAAAGCAACAGTGAGTGTAATTGATTTTTTCCTTTTGACACTAAAATTTCATAATAATTGAACATTTAATCCTAAAGAGAATATAAAAGCTCGGTCTTTTTTTTTTTTTAACTGCGCAATTATCTCTGTCGATATTTACAACGATGAAATCTAATTGCAGCGCATTTTAATTGATATTCCCATAACAGGGTTCAACGCTTCCATCACTGCAACTATTAATGCATGAGCATAATAAAATAAAATAACTTCACTGCGCGTCTTCAAGCAACAGAGCCGTTATTATTATTGTTATTATGAGTGGCTCTTTAACATGGGTTGCTGTGGGAGCTCTGGCTCATGGAAGGCGTCTGGCTCGGGCCTCGCTGCTTTCGCTCTGCCCTTGAGATTGTGCAGACACACGGCAGATAATGTTCTGACACCAGAAACTGAAAACCGTCAGGAAATCCTAACAACACTCTCTCTCGTCCTTCTCTCATGCTCTGGAGAAGAGCGGCAAAGCTTACTGTAAAGACCATAGCGCTGCTCTGTCACACTCATAACCAAACATGCATCTGTTTCTGAAGCCTCTTTAACAAATCAGTGCATAACTGAATGTCTACTTTTATATATATATATATATATATATATATATATATATATATATATATATATATATAAACGTATGTTACAAGTCCAATTTGAGACAAAAGTTTTAATTAAACGGTTGTGAATTACAATAATTTGTGTACTTTTTTTCCTAAAATTACAATATCATCACATTTTGTAGCAGTTGTGCAACAATCTAAAACATTAAACCTGACGATCCCAGACAAGAGACAATACTGCACGCTGTCTATTTGTATGGGCACAAAAAATGGAAACGTTTAATAACTTCCGTACAGTCAGGATCGTAAGGTATGCGCACATACATGCATCGACTAAAATGAATAGCCTCTCAATGAGAAATATGCACTATAGTTACATATTATAACCTGCTTACTATTTGCCTAATTTTCACGTGTTGTCGCACCGGCCTGAAACCGAATGGCCTCTCTCTCTCTCTCTCTATATATATATATAAGCAAATATCCCAAGTAGTCATTAAATAAGATTGAAATATGAAGATGTTTGTTGTGTGGGGTGTCGGAAGGGTTAATTGTCCTGTTCCCACAGTCTGGGCTTTGAGCGCAAGGTCAAAGATCTCATTTTACCGAGCGCACGTGCGCGCCGGATTTCTGCCGGCGCTGCAAATCCTGCAGGTCGCAACACACACCGAAGGCCTAAAACACACAGCGAGAGAGAGCGACACTCCGCACAGCTTCTGCTTTTGGCTTTAATTTACTTTTTCGGTTTCTTTCAAACGACGCCAAATAGCCCAAAACGCCCCGCCGTCGCAAGACGCGCTGCCGGCGAGCCTATGAAAAGCAGCCGTCCGTCAATGGTCGAAAGTGTCTTTTTTTTTCTCTGTTATTCTGTTTAAATAAACGGTCGGTTTAACCCTCGAATACACCGGGGTCGTTTGAGCTCAAAGTTCAGCGAGAGACAGCGCCCGCTCGAACCAAAACCCCGCGGAAATATCGCCAAACTTTCAATAAAAGCGGGCTGATCGGTGGATCCGGGTTGACGCGCGGTAACAAGCCGAAACGTTGCGTAAACTTTAACAGACACAGGAATTGACGCATAAAATGAGCGGCTACGAAACCAATGCCATTTCACTGACTTTAATAAGCAAAATAGGAAACCATTTCTTCCAAAAACAGCAAAAACGAAACAGAAACCAGCCTGAATGGAACAGTCCGAATTGAACTCTATTTCTCTTTTTTTTTCCATTTATATAAACAGATTTGAAAATTGATCCCCTCATAATACATGAAATCAACAAACAAAACAACAACCCGCTGCTGCAGTTTACATTTGATTTCAACACAGTTGAATCAGTAATAAACCAAAAAGATCGTTAAATGCATGACTTTTTAACAATATTTCTTAGATGCAAGCACCATGCTTATTCAATATGATCTGACAAGTTTGTTAATTTAATCATTAAAATAAAAACTATGCATCTGGCCAGCAGAACCAGAATCTCGACATAATAATAAAAAAAAAAAACAGAAAAAAAAAACAGAACAATAACATGAGACATATAATTTTTTTTCATTTTGAGATTTGCAGAACCTGAATCCCTTATTTTTTACTGACCGGCAGAAAAAAAAATAAAGGAAAACATTTAAACATTGATCGTTGAAACTCTCCATTGAAATACATGCGTAGTTTTCATGTTAGGCGATAATACACAAACCCCTGATTTAGGAAGCCTCACACCCTCGAGCTGGATTATAATAACTACAGTTTGAAATGTTGGTTTATAAAACTGGCAGCTCGTATAGCTCGAAAAAAAAATGTCGATGAAAGTGTGCCCGTCCGTTGAAATCCTACCCATCCGAAAAAAAAAGAAAAAAAAGATACGACCTATAAGTATTGCTTATGTTATAGAATAGCAATAGGTTATGCAACAGCCTGCGTGAAGACGGAAAACACACGCGCGCGCGCGCGCACGCACACTCACGCGCGCACACACACACACACACACACACACACACTCTCTCTCGTGTCCTGCTACAACTAGACGTGAGACTATGAGCACCAGTTCAACTGAAAGGCGTGCTTTAAACCCACCTAGGACCAAACGCGCGCGTGCGCAACGTCTCCCTCAAAGGCGGTTTCCGCTAAAAAAAAAAAAAAAAACAAAAGAAACAATCAAAAAGTCGAAATCTGCCAATACCAAAAAAAACAAAAAAAAACGTCCCCCTCCGAAAAAAAGTGCGCTTCTTTTACAAAGTTTGCTTGCTTTAAATGCAACCGCAAAAATGCCCCGTTACTGGAAATCCGTTCCCGAAAAAAAAAAAAAAAAAAAACATGAAGCCAATCGGAAAAGTCTGGAGAACAATCAGCTCTTCGATGTCGATTTGTGGGTTTGCTGTCGCGTATATTTACAAGTCCATACGATGAGCGACCGGAGAGCCAGTCTCATATCCCCCAAAAAAAGAGCTAAAGATAAAAACATGCTCTTTATGATACGTAACGAACAGAAAGAAAGAAAGAAAGAGAGAAAGAAAGAAGGAAAGAGAGTGTATAAAATAGAAATTATTACCATACATGTCCAGCATGCAGGATTAATATCTTAATGCAGATTTACGTGTTTGTTTTTGTCGTTTTTTTTCATTTTCTTTTTAATATATATCTATATATATATAACCAAGCAGGCAATAAACCGATGAGATGTTGCATAAAGTTCCCCCTCACTCGGGCGCGCGACGCGGGAGAAGTCAGGGAGGTTTTGCATATTGTGGCGCTCTCAACTTTTCTGGCCAAGTGGGAAAAAGAAAAAAAAAAAGTCCAAAGTTTTCTGTCCCCTGCTCAGCACAAACGTTTTTTTTCTTTGCTTCGCTTTCCCCCCCCCTCCCGAACGACCGGGAACAAACCGGACGATGGAGAGAGAGCAGTTTTTTTTTTTTTTTTTTAAATCTGAAGTTATCCTAAACACAAAAGCCGGTTCTCCGCTTTCTCTTTCTCGACGTGAGGTCTCTACGAAAGGGGTAAAAGTCCTACTGACAAGCAACTAATCTACGTTTCCCAGAAAAAAAGAAAGGAGAGAAAGAAAAAAAAAACAACAACATTCTAACATGTTCTTCGCGTTTTAGTTGCCGAGATCTGTGGCGGTGATTACATACGGGATTATTATTTCTTGTGGATTATTCTTCTAATACGAGTTACTGCCGTTGCGCGTGCGAGCGCGGAGTGTCTCGGGCGTGTGGAGCGCGCGCGCGCGCGCACACACTCACATGAAGAACTCTGGAGAGGACGGGTTGTCGCTGGTGGATCCTGCCTCGCGGAACCCGTTCGCTCCGCTCAGTTTCTCGCACTTGAGTTTGTAGGCGTCTCTCTCTCGGGCCAGCCGGTTGATCTCTTGCTTGAGCTGCTCCACCTGGTTGATGAGCTGCGTCTTCTCGTTCTCCAGCACGTGCTTCTGCTGCACGCGCTTGAAGCGGCACGACTGCGCGTAGCCCCGGTTCTTCAGGGTCCGGCGCTTCTGCTTCAGGCGGATCACCTCGTCCTTGGTGAAGCCCCGCAGGTGTCGGTTGAGCTCGCGCACGGACATGGAGACCAGCTGCTCGTCGGAGAAGCGGTCCTCCACGTTCAGGCCGCCCCCCGCGCCGTGGTGACCCTGCTGGCCGGGGTGGTGGTGGTGGTGGTGGTGACGGTGGTGGAGCTGCTGGTGGGACCCGGGCGAGGTAGGAGAGGGGCTGTCGGGGTCCTGGCTGTGGTGGTGGTGGTGGTGGTGATGGTGGTGGCCCGGCATGTCATCGGGGTGATGGGGGATCGCGCCGTATTGTTGGTGTTGGTGCTGCTGTTGGTGTTGTTGTTGTTGGTGGTGGTGCTGCTGCTGCTGCTGCTGTTGCGCGTGGCCGTGGTGGTGATGGTGCGCTCCCCGGTATCCATCAAAGCCTCCCGCTTGCAACTGCTGCTGCACATGAGGGGGCGGAGGATGGCCGTGCGCCGTGGCACCGATCAGAGCCTCCACCGCGTCTTCGGGCGTCAGGCTTAGCGTCTGCGGATCGATCTGCTGCGGATACGCGCCGCTGGGCAGCCAGTACATGTCCTCCAGATGGTTCTTCTGCTCCGTGGGGCTGAAGCTCGGGGAGGACGGCACCGAGCTGCACGGGGTGCTGATCGGAGTGGAGGACACGGAGCCCTGCGGCTGGAGGCGATTGCACTGCCGTATGTTGGAGCGGTCGAGCCCCGCCATGGCCTCTTTCTTCACTTCGAATTTCATCAAATCAAAGTCATTGACGTATTCCAACGCGAGCGGGCTGGTGGGCAGCTCGGGCCCCATGGCGAGATCAGCGCTCATCCCTGTGTCCCCGTTCTTCAGCAAAGAGTTAACCAGCGTCGCGAAACCCGACTTTTGCGTTTCTTCCCCCTCTTTGCGCATGCAGTTTTCTGGATGGGTCTCCGAACGCGACGCGCTCGAGCGCTGGGGCATGCAACGGGGTCGCTCGAAATGTTCTCAAACTGGAGAAAGCGAAATAAATAAATAACAATAATAATAATAAAAAAAACTTTCTGCAGGCAGCTAATGCACTGCGAAAGACATTTGCCTCATATGGACGCGCAGAGCTCGACAGCTGCAGTCTTTGGACAGCACCGAAGAAAGTCGGCTCTCTGTCCCGTCGCCGCGCTTGAACTCAAAACATAAATAAAGGACGAAAATGAGTACCGGACAAGGGCTCCCGTCCCGATCCCGGATACTCCAAAATATGTCCTTAAGCCAGCGAAGCAGCGTTGAGGCGGATGGGCGCTGTGTTTGTCCAGCTCTGCACCGCAGAGAGTTCAGCTCGCTCTCACTCCTGAGTATTCAGACTGTAGCAGGACGCCAGAGCCCTCTGCGCTGTTATAGTCTACGCTCGCGTGACGTCAGAGGAGGCCGGCGACCAGTCAGAGCCGGAGAATTAGCATAATGATCGTTGTTTGTGTGTTGTCAGCTGACGGGACGAAGAAAGGGAGAGCGGCGTTCCGCGTATTGACCGACTGAACTGACGAGGAGCCGTTTGTTCCGTGGACCACAAGACGGCTCGAGCACGAAACGTCGCGTTTTTATGAAAACAAACCCAAAAAAGTTTCTCGCCGTTCGAATTCGAAGCAACGCACGCGCTCCAAACGAGTTCCGTCGCGCGTTTAAAGCGGAGGCGAGGTGTTCCGCGAAAGTGTTTTATTTCAGACCGCGCGGGTTTAAAATACAAGTCAGCAAGTTCGACCAGCGTTTGCGCGACACTTTCAAAGCAACTGTCGATAAATCCCGATAACGGTCGCAAAATCGCGCGCGTGCGTGTTCGCGTCGCTTGCAAGAACGCGAAGGTTTACGTTACTTGGCACAGGCTGTCTGTTGAAATGTATAACCGCGAAACGCCGTCGGTGACATCGCATCCGAGGTCGGCGTTGGAGATTACGTGTTTCGCGTGAGCGAGGACGCCCGGGACCCACCGGGCGCGCGTGTTATTGCGATATTTATTGACTCGCGCGTTATCAACGAGACGAGCAGATGTGAGAGGATGGAGCGGCGCTGCGGGTGACGCCGGATTGAGGAAAACTCGCCCGACGCTGCCCTCGTGCGGCGCCCCGCTGCCGCGCGCTCCTCTCGCGCGCTGCCGCTGGAGCGTAAAACAAGCGGGTTCGTTCTGAGGAGTTATCAGAGCAAATAAATAATCTGCGAATTTAAAGTTTAGGCCTGAAACGGGAGTACACAAATCTTTCATAACAAGCATGGCTACAGACCATTTAAGACCATTGATTATTATTGTTACAGGCGCAAGTCATACACAAAACGCATTAAGTATTTATTAAAAGCGCTTAAATATCGGCCATTTCGTTAAGTGGGCTTTAAATGCCAGCGTGACTAATTAGTAGGCTGCTAAACCTAACTATTATTTTATTTCTGCTTCAAAGAGCATGTTACATTTACATCTCTTTCTTCGGTCAACGAGGTTTTCTCCTAACCTTCTTTTGGCCGTTTTACGATCCCTAATTTAATATCAGAACTTTAAGAGAATTAACTTCCCGCTAAAAACGAAGACCCAGTCAGTTCACTACTAAAAATACGATACGAAGACGCATGTTTATTTTATTTAAGCGTCACTTACCGATACGCACGAGTCCTTATTCGATACATGTCGTGTGTATAATCGCACTTTAATTATTTATCAGCTATCACTATTTATTACATATTCCCTGCGTATTTTACTCACCCACATCTCAAATAAAAAGTGTCAACCTCAACGCCAGCTGTTAATTATGTTAACTCATACAAACCCATAAAGGCCAGATACTCCAAAAGATCGAGGTCGAGGAGACCTGTCTGGTCCTGCCGGTATACCGGGCCCCGTCACGCGCGGCGCCGGGCCCCGTCACGCGCTCTGATCCCCTCAGACTCTCCGCCGCTGCTGCTTTGCCTCTCTCTCTCTCTCTCTCTCTCTAATGGAGACGAGATGCTGAAAAACTCTCATGTCAGCAGCATATTGGTGGTTAATGATCTATTAAGTGATCCTCTCGCTTATGGACAGCGGAAAAAGTGTCGATGCGTGCTTGTTTGGCCTAATGAGATTCCCATCCTACGATTTTTAGGAATGAATAAGAGAAATAAAATCAGCTCAGAGATGCTTCATAGAGCAGTTGTCGCGGAGCGCACGCCGGCGAGCGCGTCCCGGGCCTCGAGATGTTTGGAAATGACCACCACGTTTTTTTTTTGCAGTGGGACGTTCCGGCGCGGACATTAAGATAAGTACTATAACGCGTTCGTGGCTTTTACTGTAACTCGTTTTTGCAAGTGTGAAGACCCCAGGCGAGTGCATTGTTGTTTTTAGTTGATAACATTTGAAAAAAGCCGTTGGAAGGGGCGCGCGTTTAATATTGAATGATCAGATGTGCGTGCCTTTGCGCGCGCGCGCGCGTCCGTGCGGGAAAGAGACAGACGGACGGACGGAGAAAAAGTCATCTCTCTTCTCTTGTTTCCTCCGCATCCTTCTCTTGGGACACACGCAGGTAACGGGCTTTCTAGAAGTGAAGAGTGGAAACAGAATACATCATCTATCAGCAGAGGTGGTTATCAATACCTAACGGGGATATAAACCCGGCCTCGTAACGTCAAGATGCCGCGAAATTTCATAGCTATTTAAAGTTAAAAAAAAGTACCGTTTATTCACGCGTCCTTTTATGACGCGTAATGAATTATCGACGGGAAGCGTTTGACGCAAACAGCACGCTCGTGACACCGATTCTTAACACTCTTTTAAAGCCGCTGTCATCGGACGTCTCTTAAACAGCTACGCGTTAACATACACGAATATCAGGACAGACTTACGTCGATGCGCGCTACCCGGGAAAAAGGAGACGGGGGAATGATATAAAACGTGCCTCGCCGGGACGATGGATGAAATCAGAGAGAGGTCTACTTCTCAAAGTCAGGAACTTCACCACCTCAAACATTTAGAAGAACACGACGCCCCTAGCGGACGAAACCCGAGCGGAGCGCGAACAGCTTTTCTTTAATACAAACGCGCGACAAACAAACAATTTGATTAGCTGATAGATAGATAGATAGATAGATAGATAGATAGATAGATAGATAGATAGATAGATAGATAGATAGATAGATAGATAGATAGATAGATAGATAGATAGACAGATAGATAGATAGATAGATAGATAGATAGATAGATAGATAGATAGATAGATAGATAGATAGATAGATAGATAGATAGATAGATAGATAGATAGATAGATAGAGACAGATAGATAGACAGATAGATAGATAGATAGATAGATAGATAGATAGATAGATAGATAGATAGATAGATATTTCAGGTTCAGTGGAAAAAAAAACAACAGTCACATTTGTTTTTTTTAGTATTTGTTTTTTTTTTTTTCGAAAATTGGCATTTAAACAAATTCACTATGGACCCACAAATCAACATCGAATTTTATAAGAAATACGATTTTATTTGAAAACCGCGCGCATTGCTGTTTGCGCCGTCAGTTTGTTTTTGACGGTGTATACTGCGGTGTGCCTCGTGTACAGATATGAAATATAAATGCTGCTGCTTTGCCCGGTGTTAGCAAAAAATGCACGTTTATTAACACAATCGCAAAAAAAAAAAAAAAAAAATATTTAACGCTCGCCTTTATGAAATACGGCTGTGTCACTCTAAGGCTTTTGACTTGACCCAGTGACTGATGAAGGGAAAAGTTAAGGACGCAGCTATTAGACATGGAGTTATGGTTTATTTCTGCTTTAAGGATTATGTCTGACCTACATGATAATCACCACCCTATTATCATCAATCATCGTTATATACCGTCTTTATTATTAATATCCATAATTTACTACGCGGGCGCACGCAAAAGAGACCTAAAATACAGGGGTGTTAAAAAATACGAATGATTGGAAATATTGCTGTTTTTTTTTTTTTTACAGATTGACTTTGCGCCATTTATTATTCGCAGCCTATAATCGGACGCACTTTATGAGTTATTATACGAATTAGCCGCGCGTTTATTTCACAGCGTATACAGAGAAATATAAAGCGAATATTCTTATATCATCAATTCGACGTGTTTGTTTTATTCGTGACATTTAACACGTATAGCCCGAAATCGTTTTGATTAAAACGCATTAAACTAAAGTACAAAAACAAAAATACGTTAACATGCTTATAGTATAGCACAGGTTAAATGCAATGCAAAATTATTGAAAAATAACAAGTGTGCATTTTATATTTCGCGCCTAATACAAAATCCAAATTATTACGCGTTACAGTATTGCATAAAAAAAATGTCCGCGTGAAAATAAATAAATAAATAAATAAATAACGCTATTTTAAACATGGGAAGTAAAAAAATAAAAAATAAAGATAGGATCGGTAGCAGATCTGAGGCATATAGATCTCACTTTATAGTGCGTGAATTAGATACAGTCTCCCCAACACTTCCCAAAAAAAACATTTTTACATATTCTAATCAGTCTAATTCTGGAGCTCGACAGAAAGTTTGATCCGGGCCGAGAGGGAAAGCGATGGGAAACGGGAGCGAAGCGCGAAAAAAACCCCTCTCCGACGAGGGGAAGAATTCCGAGCGCGCCCGACGGAGGCGGATGAGCGCGAGAGGAGGAGAGGTGCTGGAAGTAAAAAAGAAACGCTCGCTAAAAATCATTAATCTTGCCGGGATCTGTCACGGCACGCCGGCGACACAAAGAGGGTCCAGAGAGTCGGAGCAGTGAAGTCAGTGACCCGCTGCCAATTGCTTGTGAAAAGCCCACCAGCCTTTAATAGACTTTTGCTGATCCGACACTTGTTTGCGGGCCGGCACAAAGGGCCGATGTGAGCACCTGACAGCAGCCCGCAGGCCCCGGGCTCCACTCCTGCCCCGTGATGAATGACCCTGAGCCCGGGAGGAAGAGGAGGGTGAGGGGGGTGCGAACAGAGCTGGGGAGCGCGGACCTAATGTTCCAAAAGAACATTTTATTGAAACATTAGACGAGATATATCTCAGTCGTTCCCGATTCGTTTTGTTCATTTCTTATTATTTAGTCATTTTTATATTAGTTATTAGTTATGCAAATTGGCAAAAGACATGGTCATTTCAGGTTTTTGATACTAATATTAGTGCTACTGATAATAATAATAATAATAATGGTGCACAGCCATGCCATTTTGGTTCCTTTAAGAACCTTTCAATGATCATTTTTTTCCCCTCACGAAGAACATTTTAAAACTCTAAAGAACGCTTTTACGCTACAAAGTATCTATTATGGAATGAAAATGTTAATGGTTCGTTGTGGAACCACAGATGCTAGTAAAGAACCTTGATTCTGAATGAATTGATTATTCGATTTTGAGAAGACGCCAAACGAGTCTGAAGAAAGAATATAAGAAACACTTTTGCTTAGTCACGTTGGCACAAAGTATCGTGTTTTTTTTTTTAAATTGTGATTTTATTTGCTTTAAACCTGCTTGCTGTGATAATCTTGTGATTTAGTGGGAAACCCTTTGAACTGCAAGATTATTTCCTCTCTGATAACTGCAGAGAGAGAGAGAGAGAGAGAGAGAGAGAGAGAGAGAGAGAGAGAGAGAGAGAGAGAGAGAGAGAGAGAGAGAGAGAGAGAGAGAGAGAGAGAGAGAGAGAGAGAGAGAGAGAAAGAGAGAGAGAGAGAGAGAGAGAGAGAGAGAGAGAGATTTTCTCACCCCTTACTCAAAGACAAGGCCGTTTAGCCTTGATGTATTGGAGTCTGAACGCGTTCCATTCTCCCCCACAAATCGGAATGGTTTGCTCCGTTCCTCGCCGAAACGTACTAATATGGACTGTACCATCACGCCGACATATTTCACTCATCCTCCTGCACAGAAAAGTTAGAAGGCGGAGTTTGGGCTTCTTCCGCATTAATGGATAACCCGTTCTTCGTATTTGAAAGTCGACAGGATCTTCTCTCATACACTTTATTATCGATTATTTGTTCAACGCTACGCATCTGTTGGACTCGGCGTAGTGCGTCTGTGCCGAAGTGATAGAAGATGTAGTTGTTTTTGGGAAAGGGGGGGTGGGGATAGAGCGAGGACACGCACGCACACACACACACACACACACACACACACACACAGAAATGAACGATGTGTGCAGGCCCTCATCCTCCATCATGTCTGATTAATGCTGGTATGAAGTTAGTAAGAGGCAGTCGGGCAGTGGTCTATAGCGCTGGCTATAGCTTGACTTTCCCGTATAATGCAAAATCATTAGTTATAGATACACATGTGCTTTTTTTGTTTTCCGGATGCATAAAACATACAAGCATGCTTCAAGGCGACACCTTTTATAAATACGATACACTCTCACCTTTCAGACGGTACCGAAACGGACCGTTTAAACACCGATATATGTATTTAACGCACAGCAATAAAAACAACATGGTGGATCAGTTTCTGCCGGATCATAAATATTACCGCCCAACCAACAACCGCTTTATACCAGTTTAAAAAAGTTATTAGGCATTAATAGCAAGTCGTGAAAATAAATAAAGTGGAAAAAGGGTGGAAAATTGGGCAGCGGTCACTAAAAGCTGAAATTATAATCGAATTTTTCCTATCCGTTCCTGCAGGGTCATGAGCCTTTAATGAAAATGATGTTAGCAAGTTAGCGTGAGAAGAATATAGAATTAGCAAGCTATCTAAATAATCAAATCAAATGCTATAAAGTCTGTCACCGAGGCAGAGTTTATATGAAAGCGTGCCGTTTGGCTGCTAACATATGCCTTTAAAGTGTTAACACGCACTCATTCGAGTCAAAAAAAAGCAGTTTGTGTCCTTTTTTTACCGAGAACGCTCAACGCTTTTCTCGCAGTAAAAGCCATCTCGTTTACCGACCGCAAACGATTGGAACGGACTATTAATTCACCGCCACACACGAACGGGACTCTCCCGTCGGACAGGTACGGATACGAAGAGCGCGCTGAAGAAACCCGCGTCCGATTGAGAGAGAGATGATGACAAAAAAAGAAACGGCAAACAAGGAGGAGGGGGTTGAATATAGCTTGTAAATAAATCTGTTTGGGAATTGGGGGTGTGTGGATGAAATATGGAGCCCGGGATGTAGAGCAATGTGAAAAACTAGGGAACGCCAGGGAATAACAAATCTTCCCACGTAGCTCCCCGGAAAAATAAATACGAGGCTCTGTAAGAGCCATCCATCTGGGATACGAATCACAACAAAGACGTTCCCTCAGCGCCCCTCCTCTTTCCCCCAGCCTCCTTCGTCCTGCACCTCCTCATCTACTCCTCTTACTTCTGTTTATTTATTCACTCATTTTTTATTCCCGTTTATTTATTTGTTTGTTTGTCAAATCAAATGGAAACTGCCGGTGGGGAAGTCAGGGGTTGTTTATTGGTTTTATAAATGAAAAGTGATTTTTCTCTCTCTTAAATGGTTTCGGTGCGTGCGCGTGCGTATGTGTGTGTGTGTGTGTAGCTCTAAGTAATGACTGCACACGAGGGATTTTATAAACAAATACCGCCGGTGACCATTTAAAAGTCTTGCTGGTGTATTGGATTGAACTAGCCCAAATGAAAAAGATGCTTCATGAAGCCAGAGCCTGACACACATTCATTTCGTCCGTCGCAGAGTGCATTAGGACCCTGCATCATTGACACGCCGTAAATTTGAGGGATATTAAAGATCTGATAGGAAAAGCACGGCCTTCGATGCCTATCGAGAGAGAGAAATCTGGTTTGTAGCGATGCGAGAAATTTTCAAGCAAGCTTTCAACAGCATTTCAAAGAGAACGCTTTCACGTGAAGCTAAAAGGCAGGCTTAATGCATAACTGCACATGAGCAGAAATTAGACTATTTAACTATATATATGTGTGTGTGTGTATAAAGTGTGTATTTCTGTTCATGTACAGCTAATTCTCTTTTGTCATTATATATATATATATATACAGAATTGTTTAGGGCCACTTGTTACGTTTAGCATTCTCACGCTGATTGAAATATCCGATAACTTAACAACGATTTCATTCTCTTTTAGAAGAGTTTTTATTTCAGGTTAGAATCCCAATTCTGCTCAGCAGGCGTTATCCGAAGCGCCTCTGTGATCTGTATCCGTTTCTCTTTTTCTTTCTCATAATTGCTCTGTAATTGCTTTCTGATCCGGCAGAACCGAGCACCTGGACCTGCGTCCGGAGAAAGGAAGAGTGGATGTCGTGCGCTGCTTTATTCACAAGCCGAGTCTAAATGTTGAAGATTGAAACTTTGTGTGTGAGTGTTAATAACGCATTGTATTTTATTTAAAGGTGGAACTTCGGAGTGGAAACTAATTGCAATAATTGATTTTTTTTCTTGTTCTCGTGTATTTTAATGAATCGTTTAAAAGTCTCTTCCAGATTTCTTTTCAGCAGTCATTATTTGGTCTGTGTTCAGTCACCGTATCATATGGAATGGATGTTTATTAGTCATTTTTGTTTGTAAATAGGTGATGTATTGCGCCCATATCTGCGATGGTGAATGTTTCCAAGAAATTTCCTCTCTTTTATCAATCGCTGAACCAAACCATGTATCACTGCCATCCCAGCCCACGTGCCACATAAATTAAATGAGTTTCTCTTTGTGCTCTCAACAACGTGACTTTGTCGCTATTTCCAGGCCTGAGGAACATCATCACTACCACGTGCTTCAGGAGGCTCTTGTACTGTACAAATGTACCACCTCAACCATTCTTGTTTCTCTGATTTCAGAGTTTGTGTTCTGTGAAATATTCAACTATACTTTTTCTACAGTTTTCACCTCCTCCGTTCTCTCCTGGTGAAGCTTTTCTAGGTCAAACTTTTACTTAAAAATAAGGAGAAGGAGAGAAAGAAGAACTGCTGTCAAATGATTAATCGTGAATAATCGCATCCAAAATATATATATTTTTTCTTTTCATAATGTACGTGTGTACAGTGTATATTTATTATTTATAAATACACAGACACGCATGTTTATATTCAAGAAAAAGTATTTACATTTATATATTAAATATATTTATATATAATTTAGATGAACATATTTATAAACATGTAAATACTTATATAATGATATAATATATTACGATTATATATATACGATTATGATATATTACAAGTTGGTATTATAATATATATATATATATATATATATATATATATATATATATATATATATATATATATATATATATATATTGTGTTAAATAATTTATTTATAAATTTAATAAATAATAAACGTATACAGTGCACACACATATATTGTGTAAACAAAAACCTTTGTTTTGGATGCAATTAATTGAACTGACAATTTGACAGCACTAAATATTAATCATAATTATACATTTCTTTAGGGACTATGTTATTTTGTGCATTGAAACATATTTTTTATGTTATATTAAATTGCACTTATTGTAAATGATAATTGTAAATGACTATATATATATATATATATATATATATATATATATATATATATATATATATATATATATATATATTGAGACCCTCTGACAATCAAAGGGAAGGGCCATTCTGAATTCAAGTGTGATGCTGTGATAGAATCCCACTTTTCCAAGTAAATTTGTGAAGTTTCATACTTGCTGGATGTTTGACGGTCACCTATTGGAAAGTTGAAACCTTTAGCAGTAAATGAGCCATGAAAAGAAGACCACGTACAGCTACTGTGTGTTGAGGAATATGTGCATAAACGTTGCATAGCTGAAAGACTCTCAAACACCGCTGTTAATATCAGCTGGATATAATGGCCGGAGCATCATGGATTGGGTGCCCATGCCCTGGCAGTTACATGCAAGCATCACGTCACCAAGAATCAGATGGAGCGAGCTAAACATATCACCACTTGACTCTGGAGCAGTGGAAACCCATTCTGTGGAGTCAAGCCAAGTCACCTTTATTTATAGTGCTTTTAACAATACAGACTGTGTCAAAGCAGCTTTACAGTGTGAAATGGGAAAAAAGCATGCAAAAGGGACTATGGCAAACATTTAATTTTCAACAAAGACAATTCATCAATGGATTCAGTAATCCTCATCCACCTCAGTTCAGTTTGAGTAGCATCTGTGCAATTAATTGGAAGATATCGCTGGAAATGAAGTGTTCCCAACTATGCAAGCCAAATCGACATCGGCAAGGAACCAAAACTCCATTGGTGACAGAATGGAGAAGAAACCTTAGGGGAAACCAGGCCCAGTCGAGGGTCCAGTTCGCCTCTGGCCTGATGAACCAGCGGTCTGTTCAATGCTGCAGAAAAGTCAGATTGTGCAGAGGACTTATGTCTGTGTTCTCGTCCCGATGACCGTCGAGGAGTCAAGGTCTTCACTGGGGATCTGTCTCTGGGGCTCATCTAGTTGTCCTGGTCTCCGCTGACACTCAGAACCGTAGATCTCTGTCATTTCTAGTTGAGCGGAGCTATAAAGCATGCCTTCTTGTCCAACATCATGACTCCACAAATGCTATACCAGATAAATGGCCAAAAATTTCCTACAGAAACACTCCGAAATCCTGTTGAAAGATTTCCCAGAAGAATGGAAGCTGTCATAGCTGCGTATCTCCATATTAACGTCTATGTATGTAGAAAGGAATGATCAGGTCGTGATTTATGATACTTTATCATACTTTAACAGACACAGTTTTTAAGTGACTTTCCTGTATATGGTTTCAGCACTCTATCACTACAGAAAGTACATAGAGGTATGAAGCGAGAGAGAAAGAAAGACAGATGTAGGGAAAGATAGAGGGAGTTAATGTGGGACTTATCTCTTGGTTTGGTAATTACAGGGGAGAGTTTCCTGCTCTGGTTTCCTGTGCAAATTTTGCCCAAAGTAGACTTAGTATAAGTACCAAAAAAACCCCATACACATACACATGCAGTGTTTTGGCTGTGAGCTTGGCCGTCTGAAACACTGAACCAAATCTGTCATAGATCTCAACAAGTGAAAAAGAGTGCAATAGAAATAGAGAGAGAGGGCAGAAGCTTTTAGAGCCAATCACTCCACCCACCCTCTGAAAGTAACTTCCTGTGGTAATGGACTCCTGATGGGAGTATAATATGTGAAATATGGTGAAGCCCACACATCACCTGTAGCTCACTTAACAGTTCTACACACACACACACACACACACACAAAACATTTCAGTCACAACACAGTCACTTTTTCAAAATATACACTTTTGGCTTATACAAGTCATTTTGCACCATTGCACTTAATAATATTTGCACTGTGCACCAATTATTTATACCGTTAACATTAAAGGCCAAAACGGCAGAAGTGCAAATTGATTAGTTGGATAAAATGAACTGAATTTGGCCAGCGGGCCTGGTAGTTTGAGCCCCCCCGCTGTAAAACATGAAGTCCTAAAGCTTAACTCTCAATTACAACGTTAAGTCTATTCCCAGTGAATAAATTTGCCCTGCCTGCTTCCAGCACATGGCTAGAGTGTTGTACAGAAGATGGACTGAGTCTCTTTGGGTCATATTTACGTCTCACACGAGTGTATGTGAGAGTGCATGAACAATCGGAGGTAAATACGAGGCCGACAGCCCATTTGTTTTTTAGCCGATGGTGATGCATGGTTGTGCAGCATGTAGCACATTTGTACAACAGAAGGCCAGGAAAGGGAGGTGAGTAATGAAGCAGTGCTTCCTGTCCACTCTCAATGCTATTTTTATTAGTGTCTCTCTTATGCTTTCCATTTTTCATACAGCGTGGGCTGGTTGACAGGATGGACATCGGAGGCTCTTAAGGAGACACCGGCAGAGGTGATCGTGGCTCAGCATGTCTGGGTTTATTTCCTAATGTCATCATTGGTCTAGTGTCTACCCCTGACTGCTGGTAACCGCCCAGAATGCACGTGCACGAGAGCGGACGAAAGACGTAGTAAAATGTATTTATTTTTCTTGTGGACGTCTTTAATTTGTGGTGGAAGCTATTCGTTAGCATACATCCCATATATCTCAATAGCAGTTGCTTGGCTGACGCACGCAACCCTGGAAGTAAATGACCGCAGTGCCATTTTTGCTCATTGGCATTTCATTCCAGGAACGTTTTCGCTGAATGTCACGTCATAGCTCAGAATAATTACGAGTTGAGGCTCTGTGCACATCCATGTAGCGCTATTAGCCAAGCAGTGTTGTCATGAGGTTAATTTCCTTTAGTTAACGAGCAATAGTCAAATAGTCTTTAAGATTGCGTCTTTGATCATCTGCGCTGTGTGTGCATCACTCACATGAACGAGCACCAGATTTGCCACAAATTTTGGGCCAAAGGTAACCATTCACAGGAAATTAGAAAAAATATGCTAATGCCAGAAAAGACACACTTTGTAACTATTTTATGTTTCAGTGAATTTCCTTTATACATATCTGTGTGATTCGTGAACACCCCACTGATGGTTTGGTTTAGGGGCGGACCTTCATACTAACATTTTTTTTCTTTAATTTCTATATGAATTGTATTGAAACATAGCTATGTCTACTCACGAAATCAGATTGGCTAAAATGTTTTCAGCCGTATTTGTGTAAATGTGAGCGTTGTATGTAAACTTTGTGAAAGATGACGCATGTAAATATGTAGTTTTGCACAAACCGCGCAAAACCATTTCAAAATTAATCAATCCCCGAGACTGATGATTCACAAAGTCATTGAGATTATATGCTCTTTCGTGGCCCTGGGGATACACAGTGTTTCTCATCCTTTAATTTAGCACGGGCTTTGAAACAGGCAGATCTAATGGGGCCTCTTAATTCGGATGACAGGTTTAGCGGCAGTGAGTTATAGCGGCACAGCATGTTCACTTATTAAGACCAAGTGAGGCCTGGGTTAATGTAATGCACATTTTTTTTTACCTCACCTACCTCACCTGCTTCTTGCTTTTCCCCACACTTCCTTTTTTCTTCTTCGCTAATCTTGTTTTCTTCATTGTCATTCACGCTGAGTGAAGATCATAGGTTTGTGAGGCTGTCACAAGAGACAAAAAATGTGTTTTGTCACAGGAAAGATTCATGTGACAAGACAGAATACGATCATACAGAAACCACCTCCACTGCACTAGGGTTTTGTTACCAAGGTTATTCTAAATGATGTTTAGTGCACTGCTGTGCAGTTGCAGGTGCAGTTCTGGACAGCTGGTAGGTGGTCAGAAGAACCCATCAGACCCTTGGCCATTTTTCATACAGAAAAATATTTCCAGTCGGTGTATGATGGGCACAGACTAATATATATTCCAATGAGAACCGTATAGCATTGTCATTAATTGTTTGCTATTTTGTCACTGGAATCAATAGAACTGGTTGGATATAAATAGTTATGTCTATGGTTAAATGTGCCTGCATTCACAATAAAAGCATAACGGTACTTTACATATCAAGTAAATGTTCGACTTATGTTCAAATCTTGATTTTAACCTTATTTTTGCATTCTGTAACCACACCCTCCCTGCTTTTCTCTCTCCCTCTCTTCGGAGACTCCAGTGGTCTGGTCAAGCGTGGTGATCCATCTCTGTCAGCAAGCTAAAATGATAATGCCAATTAAATGAGACGGGTAATTGCCCTGGATCCCAGCAGAGCCTCAAAAGAGCAGCGGGTGTGGAGCAGGAATGAGAGGCCGACCCGTGGGACCCGTGGAGCCAGTCATGGAGCAGAAGAGAGACCAATGGGTGCAGAGATGTGATATGTAATTTTTAACCTCTACTGATCACCACTGGCCTCCATTGGGAAGAACTGGAGACACATAGTAGCACATGTACACCGCATACTCAGACATGGACGCGGACCGGGCTAGTTACAGGCTTTTTGCAGAACTAACCACAATGGAAAATAGGTCCCCATTAATTAGGTTTCCATGCTATTATTAGACACTCTTGTTGACAAGACAAATAGTTGTGTTTATTCAGTGTAATTATTTTAGCTACTTTATGCTTTCATTGTTGAGCAGTGCAGAGCACAATGCAGAAAAATAAAATAGTTTATACGCAACTATACATACACAGTGCATATCAAGTGTACCATAAAACTTTGTATGCACATATATCAGTCCTTTGGTAATTAGTAGTAAATAGTAATTAGTAAGGATTGTGCAGATGTCACAGGGTCCACTTGTCTTTAGAACAATTGTTGTGTGTGCAGACCAGTTTGTTTTTCAGCTGATGGGGTTGAACGCGCTGGAGTATGTGCATTCAGTCGTGCCAGCTTCGTCTTGGTGAGTGTAGACTCCACATGGTCTGGGACAGGGGTGTTGAGTCTCGCTGCTGGAGAACCAAGTTTAGCCCCCGACCTAATTAAACACCCCTGAACAAGCTAATAATTATGGAAGGAAAATGGCCCTCCACGAGAAAGACTGGACACCCTGGTCTAGAACAAGGGATTGGAGATCATCTCCAAGGATATAAGAAGTAGAAAGCTGGTGGTATCATCTGGTCGTGCTTTGATGCAACCTGTGTTGTTAAAAGCGCTATATAAATAAAAATGATTGATTGATTGATTGATGCTTTTCAAGTTCTCCTGGCTGCTGGTTTAAGCTGGTCCTTATTTGGTTATGGGCAGAAGCTAGTTGGTTATGAACAAGTTTAAACCAGCACATGACCAACTGAGGACCAGCTCAAACCAAACAGCTATACATACCTAATCAGCATATGCTGTTTTTTGTACTTTATTGTGAACCAGCACCTTTGGTTTATGTAATGTATTAATCCACAAGTTGATGTTGTCAGTTCCTTAGTGTCCTCACTATCAAAGAACAATACAAAATGATTGTCTCAGTCGGCTCAGAATTTTTTTATGGTTATATTTGATGCTTCAGCTGTTGAATACATGATGTTCAAAATAATAATAATAATCGATAAGAACATGTATAGGCCACACTGCACTTTTGCACAGTTAGTCTCCAGTGGTCAATCCTGCAAAGTGTGTAATGCATTTGCATCCTTTGCCCAGCAGCTCATGCAAACTCAAGCCAGCAGCCCAACTAACAGGCACTGATCCATTTCATAAGTAGCTCCTTAACCATTATCAAAGTGGCCACTAAAACGAGGAGTTCGCCAACAATACAGCGAGCTTTGTTAACGAGATTTATAGCACGGGTGAGCCAAAATGCCCACGCACACGCTGTATCACAATGTCTCTTCCCGCTGCTAAAAAATAATAACACCAATAATAGCAATAATAAAAGCAAGTCATTGATCCTCCGCTGTAACCTCCCTAGTCGTTTTCTAGCACCGCTCGCTGTTGACTTATTGTGAAGTAGCAGCGTGCCAAATCCATAATTAGAGTCTTTTGTTGCCCCCATTGTTGTTGGAAATGTAATTATGAAAGATGAAACACAGCTTTCAATGAGATTGCTGTAAAATAGCATAATTAATATGGGGTTTTGTGTGAACAATTCCACTTTATGGCGGTCCCTGCGTTGCCAGTGAAATTAATTAAGTGTGCCAGGATTTATGAGAGAGGTGCCAGAATGAAAAGAATTAATCGGAGGTAGAAGATGGATGGGTACTAGAAAATGATGACGCCCAAGCGCAGGCTAAGAGCTAACTGCTTTAGGGGCGAGCTTCAGGGGATGGCCAAGACGCCACTGACGCAATTACACTCCTCTCACCAACAGCTGCACCAGGCCCGGAATTGGCTAATTTTTTTGGCTGTGGCTCTTCTTTATTAATCCAACCATCAAAACCCACCATTTCCCACCCCTTCTACTCTAAATAACCCAAACTAGACAATTACTCTTGCGTGTCTCTGATGCACCACAATGCGTGATTATTTATGTTTTTATTACACTAGTTGCAGTGATTTCTTTTAATCCGTTTATTTTTTCGCCGTACACTTTTTTTTTAATCACAGATTACAATGCTCTACATCCCATTGTAATTAGTTCCTGAAGACGAATATGCAAACTACACAGAATATGTTTTAAAGTAAATCAGCGTCGTGACTGAACTAATCACAGACTACATTAAGACAAATGTCAACTCTACTGTACTTGCATTGTTGGGCAAAGTTACATTTAAAAGTAATGCATTACAATATTGCGCTGCTCCCTAAAGACTTACTAATTGTGAAAAGTAATGTGTGACTACTTTTGTGTTACTTTTTCTCATCTGGCCTGGGCTTGCTTGTTTTTAACATGAATTTTATTTATACCGTAATAAACCTTTCAGCTGTGCCGGCATTGTGGTCTGCAGCGAAGACATTGGTTAATGACGTAATGCATAAAGGATATTTGTGTTATTAAATATTACTTCTTTCACTGTTTTTATGCATTTTAAGGAATAAAGAGGAACACTTGCAATTGCATGTCCACATTCGGTCTACAGCTAATTATGTTTACACTGATTTCACATTTGAGAGAAAGTCATTGACATAACCCTTATAAATATATTACTTTACTTTTACTAGTTGTGTGAAAATTACAATTTGTGTTACTTGTATTTCCCACAAAACTGGAGATCTGTTACACCTAAACAAGTCATTTCAACTAGTCACGCTACTTTTACTTATATGCCAAAAAAATGAACGGTTTCATCGATAAAGAGACTACCTAGTGGCTTCACACTCGGTTCTTCAGAGGAGGTGGGAGGGCTTTTTAACTGACCCTTCTTGACTCTCTGCATCACAGCCAGTGGAAATATATTTCTTGACCTCTCCTCCTCTTTCACCCCCTCCCCACAAATTAACCAAAGCCGCAGAGCCATATAGCAGATTATTAGGCCCTTCAGTGCACCGTGCCCTGAGCTGATGGGAGGCTTGCCAGAGTGCTGTGATAGCCCTAATGGAAGACTAATTGGCCAACTCCTCTGTCCCAGACCAGTGCCATGGCATCTCAGGAAAAAAGACGAGCGATGGGACACTGGGTGTGCAGTGTGTGTGTACGCATGTGGAGGGGTGTTAGCAGCGCAGTAATTAGCCCCCCTACACTCAGACAAGATAAATGAAGTGTTGGTAGGCGCCTGGCTGCAAAGCGGTTGATTGGACAGGTACGACGGGAGTGTCTGTGGCCACCAGAGCATGTCCAGCCTCGGTAATTAACTACACACCACCCAGCCGTGCGTTTAAGACAACACTCCCAGCACGGAGGTGCCCTTACTTACAAATTGGCGTCCATTGTCAGCCTCGTAGAGTGATTATGAAATATTGTTTAATTTGTCGGGCAGCAGAGTCTGGAGTTGATTTTGATGAATCACACGTTTTTATTTCATCATACGTTTATTGTCTTGTGGTAAGAGACCCAGCACCAGGGGGTTAGACTTGTGCTGTTTGGTGCTTAGGAGCAGAGAGTGGGAAGATTGAGACGGGTACATGTTTGTTCACATAACTCAACGACGGCTCATCCTAATAGTCGTCTTAATGGGACGCCTTTATTTCAGAGACTTCTGCAGAGAACTGAAAATGCATGAACAGTGGTGGCAGAAACGCTTGTATAGATAGATGGATGGCTTAATAAAACTTTGGACTTTGCAATAAAAGACAGTGTTTTCATTTGACGTGGGTTCGAGCTTAAGTTTATATACTCTCGCCGTTACAAAGATGTAAAACTCACAACATCTCCATTCCTTTGATCAAATTAACCACGTTACTGACAGTCCATGTAGGAGTGTACATGAAAAACATTATAATTGCCCAACAAGACTTGACATCATCTTTTAATTAATGCGAACACAATGTTTTTAAAGACTTGAGTATTCCCGGTAAATGAACTACTGTCAAAATAGGCATAAAAAGCTATTTATAGAAGGATACTGTATCAATCGTAATTACATGCAGCAGTCTGGGAGGTAAGTTCATATTACTATTTTTCATACGTTCTAGATTTACAAAAGATGAATGGAGTATAGGATGATAACCGATTTACTTTATGCTTAGTTGCCTCAATGGTCTATAAATTAAAATAATAATAATAATAATAATAATGAAACTAAATAATAAAATCATGAAATTTAGATTAGACATAAAATGGTTCATACAACTCATGAAAAATTAAATTGAGTAAATTAGTTGCTCTAGTTCACAAAACTGATATGATTGTCTCAGTCAGCTCACATTTTTTTTAATGGTTATTTTTGATGCTTCGGCTATTGAATACATGATGTTCAAAATAATAATAATAATCGATTAGGAACACGTATAGGCCACACTGCGCTTTTGGATTGTTAGATGGATCGCTAATCATCTAGCCACATGTTCCTCCAGGAACCGATACGGTGATAGTGACATCATTGCGCCACCTCTCTAATTTCCAATAACTAAATCAGCACAGTTAATCACCTCTCCAATTATTCTGGCTTGTTTTACATAGACTTGCACAAGCCCTGACTCGCGTGCAACCTCAGATCTGCCATGACATCATAATCATGCAGCAATCCTTCTATCCCAAGCGGCGCTTGTGGCGATAACGTCAACCGATAACTAACCATACGATCACTGTTGGAGCTCTTGTCAAAGATCGTTTGAAGGCGTAGCAGGGTATCAGGTTGAGCTTATTAAATTATGTCATGACCTATTCAGTATTCAATATTCAAAAAGCGTGCTTGGTTTCCATTAATGTAATATTCACGAGCAGTCAGGTCCTGATGATATGCATCTCCATTGATTTGTATGATAACATAGTGAGGAGCTTTCAAATCATAGGAGGCAACAACACTTAGTAGGCATAAATACAGCGTTCCATTTGCTGATGTATAGGTTACATACCAAATACAGTGGGACACACATTGAAACATCTGGGGGTTTTTCATTTAAAGCTGAAGAAAAAAAAAAAGTTTGGGTAATTAAAACAAACACCATGACAAAAATCTTCTTTTTCCCGCCCTATGATGATCACAACAGGTAGGATATAGTTTGTTTGTGGGGAGGACGAAGGAGGTGTGTGTGTGTGTGTGTGTATGTGTGCGCTGGGGTTAGAGGGAGTCATTCATTCATCAAAGTAAACCAATTACCAGTCGATAGTGCTTTTCAATTTGTAAGAATCAAAGAGCACAGCGAGACACCCTCTCTTCCATTCCTTCTTGTCCTTCTCTGTCACAAAAAGACAAATTTAACCTTCCCCTTCCCCGCTATTCTCTCATAAATGAATGTTCGTCTATGTTCTTTACAGGAATTTATCACCTGAAAATTCTCACCTTTGGCTCTCAATTGGATTGGCAATAAAAAAGAACAATAAAAGTACCAAAAGTGTTTAACGCAGCTTATCTGTACTTGTATCTGTATCTGCTAAGTCTTCTGTACTCTGAACAGTTAGATTATTATACTATTGTGTTAGGAAATGCCTGGAATTTATTTTTGGGATTCACAAACCAACGTATAATTTTTTAACGAATCGGTATCCCACAATGCAATACTTTACATGGCCTTCCGTTTCAAGCGTGCCAAATAAGCTGAAAATAACAATCATGATCAAGCTAATAAAAGATGGCATACCTATTAGAATTTTTTGATATATGGTATGTAGTACTGTTTTCCAGAAAGCATTTTGAAAAATGCAGCCCCAATTACAGAGAATTTGGGACATTCTGTAAAATGCAATAAAATCAAGAATATGCAGTTTGTTCATTCAGTGTTTTTCACGGACTAATGTAAATTTATTTTGTAAGTATGAACATATTTTTGATGGCTGCAACACAGTCCAAAAAAGTTGGGAAAGAGGCATGTTTAACACTGCTTAATCCTTCCTATTAATAACAATTTTTCATTCTTTGAGAATTAAGAATGCAAATTGTTACATTTTTACAAGCAAATTTTTTGTCCAATCGCTTGACGTAAGATTCCGGCAGTCTTTGATCGTCATTGTCTGATTTCCCTTTTTGTGACTGTTATACATTTTCAATAGGAGTCAGATCTGGACCTTCTTTTTATCTGTAGACCTTCAATCAGTGTCTACAAAATCACACCATTGTAGCAAGTGCAAAATGAAAGCTGGCATTGTCTTGATCTAATAACAGTGTGCTTCCCATGAAACACATAATCTTGATGGCTGTATACAATCTCAATATATGCCTCTATGTCAATGGTACCTTCACCCATGCTTGAGATGCTTGCTATCTGTCGCTGATGAAAGTCTGGATAGTCCCTTTGGTCTACCCCCCCCCCAAAAAAAAAAAAAGTTGACATGTGGAGCCATCTGAGTACAGCACATATTTTCACTGTGTTTCCGACTATCTGAAATGAGAGATTGATGTGTTGCTTTATTCACGTTTCAAGTTGCATTTCTTGATGCAGCAGCAGACTGTGGGTTTCTGAAGTACTCCTGAGCCCACGTGGCTATATTTAACAGCAGAGCATGATGGGTTCTTATGCAATGCCATCTGAGATCTAAAAGGTCAAGCACATTCAGCTGATGTTTCCTGCCTTGCCCTACATGGGCAAGTAGTATGTATTCCCATTTCACACTCCCATGTTTAGTAGCTGATGAAAAACCTAAATTCTTTGCAATTTTCAAAAGCGAAATGTGTTTTTGATTTGTTTGACACTTCTCTCGTGAAATTTGACACAAAGTGATGAGCCATGATTCAGCTTTGCTTGCAAAGACTGAGAGGCTTCTTTAATACCCAAACATAATACCTTGGCCCTGCTTACTGTAATCTAACCGGTTTAATGTGGACATTCTATAACCTTTTTACTTTTATTTTGCCTCTGTCCCAATTATTTTAGAATGTGCTGTAGCCATCAAAAGAAAATTTGTTCATATTTACAAAATACATTTACGTTGCTCAGTAAAAACTTTGGAAACCTTTTGTCAAATTAACACAAAAGTTAAAGAAAATTTAATTTCTCTGAAATTAGGGTTGTAGATAAACCACAGTCTACCTGTTTGGCTCTGTTTTGCGATTCTGGATTTATACCGCCACAAAACAGTGCTTGCGCTTATGAACACATGAACATATATGTAAACATGCCTGAATCAGGGATTTTGTCATGGGCAACATGCATGTATGAAATACATTTGTGAAATGAATAGGAAAATTTGATGTCCATAAACTGCAAGGGTTCAGCTGGGAAAACTCTGAGAGGGAGCCAGCATCAATTCCAAGTTGTAATATTTCCAGTGCAATGTATTTCAACCAGTCACTGGTCCATCTGCAGTAATATGCTGTTAATCATTGCATGACTGTTATTGGCACGGAGTTAAAGTGCACAGCCAGAGCGCTGCTCCTGACGACCCATCCAGGAATAAATAAATCCAAATGGAACGACACGCGCATGCCTGTATGCAAATAGACACTAACAGCAGCACACACGTATTTAAGCACAAAGGCCGGTGTAAGCATACATTTCCCCCCGCTGTGACTCCAAAGACAAATAGCCCATAAAAATGCCAGACGTGTTAACATATATGTTTCCAGCACAATCAAATCAATTTTCTCTAAGTAGCCATAAATGTGTTCGCTTTTAAAAGGCCCACGTTGCCCTCCCTGGCCTCCTCCTCCGGCCCGGAAACAAGGGTCACAACTCTTTTCTGATATCCCTCATTACCACTTCCAATTCATCTTGGCCACTGCTGACGAAAACAAGGGATGGCGAATTGAAATTTTTTGCGAGCTTTTTGGGGACCGCGGGACGACGTCTCATTAATCACTGCTTCCCAAGAAACCCCTCGACAAAGAGAGCGAGGGGGGCAGCAGATCAGCAGCCCGGCAGGGGGGTAAGATGCAGAAACCTGCCTCTGTTCTACCACAGGCCCGGGGCTGCCCTTTGGGCCTGTGGGGCTATGACACACAAGAACAGGCTTGTACTAACAATAACTGGGTGTTCTGCGCTTGAATTCTTTATGGTTGCACTTGTGAAATGATGAAATGCATTGACTTGCTTTGGATATATTTCCTCATTGTCCGTACCCCTGTTCCTCATTATCATGCAGTAGCTTGAGTTTTCAAGGGGAGGTGCAGAGACGCCAATTGAAGCTGATACGTCCCCTACTGTGGCTGATTGTAATTGTAATTGACTAGAACAATTCTTTACATATGAAGCTTCTGTAGACCAGCCCCACCCCTGTTTGGGGCAAGCCTCGCGATCCATCTCTTTCATGGGAGATGGCACTCTGCCCGAAATCCAGTTAATATTCAATGGCTCATTAAAAATAGATTGAGGGGCTATAAAAAAGGAAAGAATGAGAGAAAATCAGGCACATATGAGAACACGAAATCCCCGCATTTATTTTTAATTATTCTTTATGTCTCAAATTCGGCTGGAGGGCTCCCCTGGTCCTCGTTCTCATCCTCCAGTATATAGACAGCTTAAACATTAGGACAAAAGGGTCATAAAGAGTGAATAGTAGCAATTCTGCGCTGGATTGGTCCAGGAGGACCATAGCTCATTTCCACTGAAATATTGAAGAGCTTCTTAGTGCACCCAAAGACGTTGAAGAAAGTCCCAGGATTGACCAGGTTCCTATTGCATACCCAGGGGTGTGTTTCCTAAAGGCATCGTTAGCTAACTATGGTCTCAAATTCTGTCATTACTGATATAGTTCAACTCTTTCCCAAAACCCAACATTTACAAACAGCATTCAAATTTAAGTGGTGGACCTGTGACTAGAAACATAGTTTTTTTTCCTTTTAGTAAGACATATTGATTTTACAAATTATGCTCTTGGGTATAATAATACAATCTTTCTTTTCATCTAGATATATATGCATTTTAATCTATATGATTTTGCGTGTGCTCTAAAATCATAATTTTTGAAGAGTTTGCAAATGAAACTTTAGAGCAAAATGCAAGAGGAAACCCTAAATAGCAGAGGACTCATTGTATAAAGTGTGTGCATGCTCAGATTTGATCGCAGAGTGTGTGTATGCTTAAATCCACGCCAGCACTTATTTTATAAAAATGTAAAAATGCAGAAAGCGAACCCTCGTGTCTGGCCACCGTTGACCCAGCCTACTCAACGAACTCCTGAGGGATCACCACAGCTCTCATATTTATAAAAACTTTCTTTGACGTGGAAAAGTGCTTAGCGTCTGGGGATATTTTATATGTTAACGACATTAATTGGGAGTTGTTTACAAGCAGAGAGCTAAAACCATTTATTTGCGTGCAAGTTCACAATCATTCGCAATTCATGGCTTTCTCATCTGAAAGAGAGGCATACGCATGTTTTCTGATCATATGTTTATTCTATTCAAGAGATTGTTTCAGGATGGTTTCTTAATGAGACTCCAGAACTCCACCACATGTCATTATATCATTAACAGCCTTTATATTGTTGAACCAATGTGGTGGAGAAACAACAGTATTCAAAAAACACTAAGTTTTGACTGGCTAGTTCCACAAAAATCAGTCCCACTGTGGTGGCTAATCAACGAGGTACACAGCTGTCCTTAGACCCTAGGTTGTTGGTCAAAAACCAACAAGTTCTGGCTGACGCCTCTACACCACAGGTGCTGGATTCACACAAGGACTCCGAGGCAGCATAAAAATGCAGAGAGCGAACCCTCGTGCCTGGCCACCGCTGACCCATCCTACCCGACGCGCTCCTGGGAGATCACCACAGAGACAGTGCAAACACAATTTTTCTAATGTCATTTGTGGAAGTGAAGCAAAACCCCAGGCCTGTCATCGAGACTCAGCTCAGAGCCAGAAAATGCAGACTGACAGATGATAGATTCTTGGGTTTGTGCAATCAGACAGCTCCCACACCCCCACAAGCTCACGCCTTCCCAGCACCGCCCCTCGCCCCCACCGCCTCTCATGTCAAATGGGCAAAAATTAATACATTATTAACTCACCAGAAGAGGTCAGGTCATCTCATCATCGCTAATCAAGTCAGGCGAGGCATGCATGATTTCAGCAATTCAGGGAACGGACTCGTCTCTCCGCACAACCAACACCCTTCCTTGAGGAATTTGCCCCAATTAAGGGTCTGAACCCTCAATTTTTAAACTTCCACACTTGATTGATCACTCCATCGATTGAATCAGTGAACTTGAAGAGTTTAAACTCAAACACACATGCTGAAGGTGATGACCTCAATAATAACTCAAATTGGAAGTGTAGGTAGAATTTGTCTACCTGCGTAACCTGTGTAATTGTATTTGCCCCTTTCCGATATTCAGTGTTTTGGGTGAAGGAGCTTTAGAGCGATATTCATATAGGACAAATGCAAATAAATGCAAATAAATAAATAGGTTCAAACATCTACTGTAATCAGAGGCTTAACATTAGCGTTGTTTAATGTAGGTATTGGGTAGAGAGTTGGGATGTAGAGTAAGGTCATGTAGAATAAGACTTTAAAATGTGCTTAATTACTAATAATAAATGGATAATATTCTAGTTAAGAAGCGACTAGTTAAGAAACTTTAAAATAAAGGGTTACCACAATATTTTTAATACTTTCTGCAGCTGCATGCAGTTTCAAACACAGCTGCCTTTTCTTGAGATTTGGATGGGCACACTTTATTTAATTTTATTTTTTGATAGGAGACTGATAACAGCACCAAAGCCAAAACATTACAACTAATTCTGCCTAATTGTAATATAAATTTGAAACAGAGTCATTTTTTCCCATAATCCAGCATACTTTTAAGTGGATTTGTGCACTAGCCGAGGTAAAATGTAGGGCAGTACATGGGTTTATCCGTCCGGAATGAATTGGATGGTGAAAAGGCTGTTTCATAGCAGAGTGGATCCAGGTGCTCAGAGGGAGGGATTAAAAGCTAAGAGGGGTTTGTGACATCAGCCGTGTTATGATGTCGTTTCACCTCAACTTAAAACCTCATGTTTTCTCAACTCTGAGAACGGCACGTGTCTGACTCCATCCTCCTTCTATCCTCTATTAACACGCTGCTGTTGGCTTGTGACACGCTAACAGAGCCCTGACCTCCACCCACGCTGGCCCGTGAGCAGTTCACCAGCAGATGGGTGCAGTCAAAGCACTGACAGGTGAGTGGGCGAAGGTGGGAATGGCCCGGGACGCAGGCCTCACTAACTCTCTGCCAGTGAGTAGGAAGCCAGCGGGTTAAAATTTAACCAGGCCCTTTCCAGCCGCGATCCCCCAACTCTCTGTTAAAGACGGCCATGATGGATAGCCTCTGTCACTGTGTTCAGTAGAGGGTCTGGAGCTCAGTGGGGACAGGGCCTTAATCTGACGTCCCTATTCCTATCTGGACAAGTGAGAGTAATGCTGTGACGACCTCCAAAAATGTGATGCAAGACTGAAGGACAAGATGGAATGCAAAGGCCCGCACAGAATCTGAACTCTAGGCATGGAATTACAAACACGCCTGAAAAAGTCCTTTGTGTTTTGTTTTCTAAAATACACACAATAAAGGACTTTTTTTCCATTTTTAATATTTTTATAACTTTTTTATTATATAAAATATTGTGTTTATTTACAGACAGATGATAGATAGATAGATAGATAGATAGATAGATAGATAGATAGATAGATAGATAGATAGATAGATAGATAGATAGATAGATAGATAGATAGATGTTAACAAACATAAATTAATATTAATTTATGCTGGGGAAGTATTGTTCATTCTTGATTCATGTTAACTAATGTTACTAATTAAATATAATGCATTAAAACATCTGAAAAATAGCAAAGCTAAATTGAATTCATGGGTTTTTTTTAAGTTTGAATGCATTTTAAACAAAGCAAAACTAAATAAAATATGAAATGAAAAAATAATAAAATATTACTTTCAGTAAACATCAAGCTCTGTGACAAAGTACCCACAGTAGAAAAAATATCCCTCAATATATGAAGAGTTATATATTTCTTCATTTGAAATGCATCCAATTTTCTGTCTCTGTCCCTAAAAGCCATACTTACGTACAACCTTTTGAGCATAGGTCAGCTGGAAAGTGTTGCTCAGAGGTTGTGTTTGTGCCCAGAGGGCTCGTGGGGAGCAGGAGAGAGTGAGAGAGAGGTAAAAAGAAATATCCACAAACCCCTTTTGCTTTTCTATGAAAAATGTGCCCTGCGTGGGACAAGTCCATGTAGACTCATCCATCAAGCGGACCCAAATACAGCCCGCACCGCTGTTGACGTGAGGTTAACAACTTGACACTGACAGCTAGTCAGGCATGGCTAGAGCGAGGAAAGGCCGAGATGGAAGTGGTGATCTGTCTAAAAATAAACAGGTAAAAATCTGGCCACGAACGGCGAGCAAACAATCGAGTCTCACTTCCTTACTTTCAAATCTTGATTTCCTTTCTGTTGAAAATGTGCTGCGTGATATACGCCACCGAGAGAGGTTTCAGACGAGGAGGTAAAAGCAGGAGTTGGACATGGGTGCTGATGAGGTCTCAAACGCATGGAGACCCAAAACACAGAGGTAAATTCTGTTTAATCCAACCCCCCGCTGTTTCTATAAAATGAGATGTGGTTTCAAACGCAGGCCCAGTTTTTAATTGCACTTAAAGCAGAATGGCAGAACATCAATCTTGATGAGTAGATCTGCATCCCCACTCTCCCCGGCCAATTTATCACCATTCACGCCTACACACACACACACACACACACACACACACACACATATACACATTACACCATCCCATCTGCGGATTTCCCATGAACTTCCCCCTCTTCAGCCCCCTAGTCCCCATCGCCACCAGCACACTGCAGTCTTCAGTCGCATAGATAAAGGATGTTTTTTTTTGTGCTGGAAAAGAAAGTCTAGACTGGTCTAACTTTGCTGGTTGACCCTCAAAACCATGCTATTAAACAGCTAAGTTCATCTGGTGAAGCTGGCTGGTTAAGGTAGCTCAGAAGTCTTTGCTGCAGGACAGAGATTTCACATCTTGCTGTGCAGTTCCACATGCAGGTGTGAGGATCTGCTCAGGTATTTCACTCTGGACTCTCAGGGTGTGTGTGAGCGGTGGACGGCGCAGGGAGATCAAGCTAATGCACGAATGTGGAACCAGACTGAGAAACCTTCTGGAGCAGTAATCTGCAATGTAAAATCTGTTATTTTACCTCACTTAGATATGATTAATTAGCTTAGTTGTATTAAGTTACAGCAACTTTCAAGGCAAATAAAACAATTTACTGTTTTGAGTGACACTTACTTAAAATATGTAAGTAGCCTATGTGTAGCCAATGACACTAATGACAGAAGACAGGAAGGAACAAACAGAAGGAAAAAAAGAGAGACTTTTTACTCATTCCTCCATGTCTGTTCTCTTTCACTAGTTGCATTCACTCATTTTACAAAGTCATCTTTTCATAAACCCCTTTGAGGAGCTTTTAATTTGGTTGATATAATATTGAAATAATTGTTATATGTTTATACTGACTTCATTCAGCATGTGAATCGCAACAATGGTAACAGTTACATTTATTTTTAATAATTTTTACCATTTTATTTGCTCTTTTGTTGTGCTGTTACTGACAGAAAATAAAACTGGCAAATAAAAACAACTGTAAAACAAAGCAATTGCATCCTTTATTCTGCTGCTGTGCACTATAGCTATACTGAGTCATGAGAAAAGTACCCCTGTGCTTTTTTAGTTAATAGAACTCTTAAGTAAACTATACTAACTGAGCATTTGCCAGTAAGGCCATCGGTTTTTTTTAAAGTAAGTTCAACTAATTATAGTTTACAGTGTGGATAGCACACGTTGGGCTTCAATTACAAAATGTCGTGCAAACACCATCCAAAATTTGTCCGTTGTGCATATTTATAGAAGAAACGTACAAACAAAAAACACGTATATGTGTCACTTTCAGATCTGAAATCTCTGAACTGCAAATGATTGTGAACTTGCATGCAAATATATGGTTTCACAAACGATTGTAAACGGTTCCTAATTAATATCATGTTAAGTCTTTAAAAAGTTTTTATAAATATGAGCTTTGTCGCGGATTTAAGCAAACACACAATCAAATCTGAGCATATGCACATTTTATAAATGAGGCCCGTTGTGTTTTGGATGCTGGTGCCTCATTCAGATTTATTTTAATAGTAGTTTAAACTAGAAGGGTTCTTTAGAGAAGGTTAAAGTAGATTTCTGTGACACCTGTAAATATATATAAAACGTGGTGTCCATACCATATGCACTTAGAGTGGAAGTATAGAGGGACACTTTTCCATAATCTCATAATCACATATTCCATAATCTCTAAAACATGCCCTTTATAGCTGCTAGATGGGTAACACTTTATTTTGATAGTCCAGACAAAGTTTGATAGTTGAGACATTCTACTATCAGTAATTAAATTTATAACTATACATCAACTAGCAGTCATTAGATTATTAGTAGACTATCTGATTAATATCTGCTAACAGTTTATTTTGATGGCTCCACAACATACTACATACTGACTATCAGAAACTTTAAAAGTGCAAGTCAATTTATTCTAACTCTAAACCTACCCTAACAGTCTTATAGTTACTTATAGTTGTAATTATAGTTGTTCAAAATAATGTGTAAGTGCTAGATGTTTTCTTAGTTGAATATTGTAAAAAATGTCTTGCTTTTTCAGCCCTTTGTTGCCCCACTGCCACCTTTTTTAATCTTTTTTTTTAAATATGTTCTATTGTGAATAAAATATTGACCCATGTGATTTGTAAGTCTTTTAGTTTTCATGTTATTTCATTCCAAATGTAAAATGTTTCCAGAATTTGATCTATCTATCCATTATCTATCTATCTGTTTATGATTTCCTTCCTTTTTTCTTTTCAATGCAAGAACATGCATGCAAGAACCCACCCTAAAATTACAAAAATATTATATAGAAATGTTAATAATCCTACACCCTGGACAACATACACTTATTTATTTATTAACTTAAGTGGTTCCCCCTGTTTTGTGGGAAAACTAAATTAAAAAAAAAAACTGTTTTCCTAAGGGAACATGTGGTGATTTTACTAATAGGCCCACAAACGTATTATATCTGCATTTGGCACCGGTGACTGTTAATTTGTTAATTTGGACCCTGCTGGTCAATCAGTGTCACCAGAGTGACCATGCTGGGAAACAAGATTTCCCGGTGAAAAACAAGACTATGCCAGTGCACAAAAGATGTATATATAGATATATATATGTGTATGTATATAGAGATGTGTATATATATAGAGATGTCGCCAATAAGTGATTGAAACTTAAGTGAAGTCATGAAGATGGCAAAAGAGGACCAAACCGAGACAGGCAAGAGGAAGAGGGCAGATGAAAAATGAGCGGAGGAGAGGGGTGTAGAGGAGTGGGTGGGTGAGTGGGAATGAGAGCCGCTCTAGTCAGCTCTTTTGAATAGAGCGAACATGACGGAGTGGACAGGTTATATGGGAAACCCTGAATGGGGCTTCTTCCCCCTAACATGATAACTTTGATCCCTTGTGCCTTGCACTGCAGTCAGCAATATTGACTAATGGGTCTGGGTTAATACTTTAACCAACGCACAGCATGGGGCAGCTGGGGATCTCGCTGCCCTTAGAGATCTGCATCTCAATCAATGCAGCATTCCCCAGCATACAGTACACACAGCCTGCACCCGCAGGGGAGTCTCAGGCTGCTCTTGAAGGGGTTTAGGAGAATCGATGCGCTTCGGGGTTCCGGGTGCGCGTAAAGCTCACTTCTAAGAGGGCAAAACTGTGGAGAGCATGTAAAAATCGCTCGCTGATTTATACGCAATACATATATTCAGGAATTGAAGATAAAAAAGGTATATTTTTCATTCACGCATGCCGTATTTTCATTCAGAGTAATTAGTTAAAGTGTATAATTTGACGGCATTGTCTTTTATGAAGCTGCATTGTGTTTTAAACGTGAACGAAATAGATAAAGCGACAGAAAAAGAGACGTGACACGTCAGTTCTACGACAGCAGGGGGAAATCCTCACTTCCTGTAGATGACAGGACACACAATGGCTTCACTGGCCATCCGTACAGAAGACAGAGCGAGGCAGGTTAATGATTCTGAGCCAGAAAGACGGAGAGAGGAAGCCATGTAAAACATCAATTACCTCCACTTACAACGTCATTACATAAGCTCAGGTTAAGCTTTTCCATTCACAGACCTCTTCTCGGAATCATAGATGTAGCCTTCATCATCCGATGATTAACTCGTTATATCCTATAATTAACTGATTTCATTAGAGCTGTAGTTTGTACTGAGTAATACAGTCCTTTGTTTCACCAGAGGGACAAAGTTAACCACCGTGACAAATTACTGACATCAGCATATTGTCTCTCGTTCTCTTCGTTCACACACACACACACACACACAACGCCAGAATATTTACAGGCAAACCTAGTTCATTTGTATTGCTCGTTTAAAGTTCAAATGAAATGACCTTCACCCTCAGAAGTAAGTAAGCCGAAAACAGGGTTATAGGATAATTTCCCGATCAAGCATTCGATAAGGTCAAAGTCAATTAGTCTGATTATTAACCCATAATCTCCATTACCCCATCCAGCACAGATTTCTGTGGGGCAAGCAAACATTTGCTAAACAAATGCCAAGGATAGAAGTACATTTACAACAGGAGCTGTATATGAGAGATGCTCTTATTTATGCTCTGCACTGCTGTGAAATATTTTGAACTAAATAACATTTAGTTAGTGTTGAGTATTAGTAGACTAGTAGGGTTAGGGTTAGAATAAGTTGACATGTTCTTGAAAAGTTACATATAGTCAGTAGAATGTCTTTTGGGAGATCATGACAATAGTTAATTTTCTATGAGCCTGTGGATAATATATTAATAAATTGTTATTATTATTATTATTATTGAGCTTTTACTTGCTTGTTACTTTATATTATTTTATAATTTTTTTATGCTAGATACAAACATCTTCCTTAAAAGACACTGCAAGACGATATTACTCAAAAAATGGAACGGGTTGGGGGAATCCTCAGTCTTTCCTCTGTTGATTTTAAAGAAATGGGTCGTGAGAATCTTTTCCTTACGTTTTTTTTCTTTTTCCCCTCTGTATTACTGTGTCTTTTAAAACAAGATTCATTCCAACACCCACACAGTCCTGAGCCATAGCTGGTCCAGAAAGGAGGGAAGCCCCTGTCAGTGAGTGTGTTGGCATTCAGGTACAGAGTTGGGAGGGGGAGTGTGTGTGTGTGTGTGTGTGTGTGTGTGTGTGTGTGTGACAGAATAGGATGTGCTTCGTCACTTGAAGCAAAGAGTAGACGTTTCCTATACATGGCAGCTGCAAGACTCCAGTAATGTATCACGGTCAGCAAAATCATTGATTACTGCTGGGGTTAATCATTGATTGAAGGGGGGTTAAGGAAGCCTCCACAGGGACACCCTCACACCGGTGAGGGGGCGGCAGCCAGTGGCACTTCCATTAGTGCACTGTGGAATTGTGGGTATATTTTCTATCAATCCTCATTGACTGTCACGGCGTATGTAAAATAAAGACCACCCCACATATTGACACGATTGTCCACTTATAAGTACATGTGGGTGTATGTCACACAAAAAAAAAAATTCACTCATTTTTCACTCTTAAATCACCTGTAATGGAAAAAATAAATGTGAAATACATGTATACTTCTATTATATAAAATGTTATAATAAATGTATTATAAAATAGTAATAAATAAATAAACAAACAAACATTTTGTATGTTTGTCTTTAGAGTATATTGTGCTAAAACAAAAACATTCTTTAGGAATAATGATAATTACAAGCATAAAAATGTGACTTTTTTATTTACGATCAAATATAGGGTCAATGCACAGAAAAGAAAATCGTAATGGAATAATTATAAACGAACAGCTGATATTAAGCTGCTTTGTCAAAAATGATTCAAACTGAATCAGCTTTGTAATTTTTTGAATTCAATAAATATTTCATTTCGACGAGATATTGGGCGAAAAGAAAAAAACAGGAAATAAGAGTATCGCAATATACAAAAAAAAAAAGAGTACTATTTCCTGCCATGTGTGTGGATGAGAAATGCTTCCTTTTGCTGAACTGTTTAGACAAAAATTACCTAGAAATTGATGTCTCTCCGGATATATGAGAGCAAGGTTACTCTCTATCCACATCAGTGTATATGCGTCATTAAACGTGATGGGAAACAATAGACTGAATGAGCGATGGTTGATTGTACTCACTGCATTTACAATTAACCTGGAAAGATATGCTGTATTTGTGGTCCGACACAGACAGACAGTAACAGAGGTGTAATGGATAGAGGGGGTTTACTGTAGGGGGACGGTCCACATAATCCTCCTCAGAATGGCCGGACTTCCTAAAACAGAGGCAATGTGGAGCCGGATCTTCTCTCTGTCCACTCAGCACAAAGCATTCAGTCCCCTGAGCTGCAGTTAATAATTCAATAGAAGAGAAGTGAAAGAGAGGATGTGTCTGACTGACAGCACGGAGCTATGCAGAGCCGAGCGTTTACACAGATATCTGACAAATATGTCGTATTTAACAGCGGAGACAATGCTTTTCATGATAATATACATGATAACTAAACATTTTAGGCAGTAGGAACATATGATCACACTTTATTTTAACAATCTATTAAGTACGACTTTATAAATCAATAGTTAACTTCCAGTATGGGGTTGGATTAAAGGATCTAAAATATGTATTTTAAAAAAATGTATCTAAGATATATATGTATATGGGCCACAGTAAGCAATTCATGTACCTGGGACAAAACTGTTCCACTTTGGGTTGAAGTCGCATTCGTTTTCCCCTCCAGGATCCAGCTTGGGCCCCTAGAGTCCCTTTTCAGTAACATATGAAATACAATGGCAAATTAACAAAGTAATCATTCAGTACTACGGAGCATACTAAGGTACCATGATATTAAAATCAAATACGATACCTTCACTGTGACACCACAATATTCTCTTGTGTATAGCATGTGTATTTTCACACAGTCCAAAGGTTAGTCTTCTGTTCTTGCATTAACCCTAAATGAAGTAAACAATCTATTAATCTCTAACACTAATACACACATTAATGAATGAATAAAAAAAGCCGTGTGTAATGGGTAATGGCTGTTTAGCATCAGTCCCCGTGATTGTTGCGTGGTGTTGTCCTCACATGATGTCCTGACCGTTTCCCTGCTGTCCTCTGACCCAGAGCCTCTGCCAGAGCTCCTTCCTGTCTTTCCGTCCCTCCGGGAGAACGCTTCCCCTCGGCCCGCTCGGCCATTACGGGAAAACTTTAAAGCCGCGCTTGTTTTCCCCTCTTCTAGAACACTCCCTGAGAAACTCATGACGGGGAATGCCAAAAATGTGCAGATGAGAGACACGTTGGGTAAGAAAAGACAGAAAAGAACGAATTGTGTGAGCGAGGGCTGAAAAACACGGCCATAAACATGTCAAAGAAAGAAAAGAATCTGCTGATGGTACAAATAAATGCAGGGCAATGAGGAGTGCTCCCCGTTATTGTCCCTCCACCTGGGTAAGGGTGTCCTCCGGCCTAAAGGGGCAGGAGTAGTGTTAATGTTTAGCCGGGTACCCCAGCAAATCTGAAAGAGCTTGTCTTCACTGACAGCGTGACAGAACTCTCGTCAAAAAGCACCATGCCGAGAGATCGAGATTTTAAAGCAAAATCGTTTTTTGTGAAAAGATTTTTAGGCTTGATTTAGGCTTTGTTCACACAAATCCCATTTGGATTTCAGATCCAAACTTTACGACGCTCTGTATATAAAATCGCATCTGTTGGTGAAGTGCAGACTGTTTCTGCTGTATCTACACCATTAGTTATTGTAGTCTTGTAATCATAAGCAAGATGCCAAGAAACAAACATGAGTAACTGTCAATGAAGATAAACAGAATTTTTGACCATTCTGGGAGCCAATCAAGTGATTACAAGCCACTTATTCTGGATATCCCAACTCACTAAAAATGTGCAGTTGGGATAATAATAGTAGCAGCCGTGCTATTTTAATCTTAATAATATGGTTTTAATCCCTTTTGTTATCGAGCAAAATTATTGTGTTATGCGACAATGTATGACATTGACAGCAAGGTAAGTGATTTATATTCGAAATCACCAAAGCAAAAACAACCCTATTTTGAATAGCTCCGCCCCACACATACTTACTATAGTTCTGTTAAACAAACAGAACCAATGTTACTCAACTATCCAGAAGAAACAAAGCAACCTCTGTCTGATTGCAGTCCTTCCCGCTCTTTTACTTCTCTTCAGTGCTAGAACTGATATTTGCACAGGAACTACAGTACTTCTTAATAAGCCTTTATTGTTCTGCAGACATTTTCCTCTTTTGTTTTTTATCTAGCATCTCTAGTTATTGCTCGGCTAATGTCCGTCCAAGTGTTTTACTGCCTCTAGTGCTCATTTTGTTTTTTTGAGTTGCAGAAATGTTGGTTGAGGCACATTTTTCCACTGAGCCTGGGTACCATAGACTGCAAAAAAAAGATGGACGACGGAACTTCCATTAAAGAAAAGTCAAGCTGCCATTGTCCCAATAGGGCTTGGGTATTAAGCTGCTTTGGGTCTGCGCAGTAGTCACATTCTGCCCACGCTCCTGCAGACGCCCTTGACCCTTTTTAAATGAGCCTAACTTCTCCACCTTTTTGTCTACTGATTGCCGTATAAGAGGCTTGCATTAAAATAAGGTAAATGCAATTCCAGTCTCTTAATGAAGAGAAGCTGTCAGTCCCAGCTGTCAGCATGACATAAAATTTAAAGCCAAACTTATTTAAAAACGAACACTTGAACTTGAAAATGTATATCACTTTTGAGGACTAGTGTGGCACGCTTTCTAGGTACACATATCACGTGTGTCTTTGTTACCAGTAGTTCCCAGCCCTGGTCCTGGACACTCCAAACTGGATAAATCCACCTCCGTAGGTCACTTTGGTACGAATAGACTTATGGTCGCAACATTGAAGAGTCATTCAAAACCAAAGTGCAAAGTGGAAAAAAAGGGGACTACTGATGGACTTGTTGCTACTGTGATTCTTTGCTCATGTTTAGTTTGTTAAACCTTAACTGGCTCTGCAAGATGACACAGAAGTGCATTCCAAATGGGGTTTAAACTGACGGAGTGTGTCAAACAGCACACCTAGGTTCCTAGGTTAATTAAACACACCTGATCCAGCTAATCAAGTCATTTAGGCTTATTTGAAAACCGCCTGGCATGTGTGTTGAAGCAGTATTGGAACTAAACTCTGAAGGGATGCAGCTCTCTGGAAACTGAGTTTGACACCCCTGGATTAGGGCATGAGTACAAGCCCTTCAAACTGGAACGTAGCCTATGAGTCCATAATCAAACTCACCTGAATCTATTCCTCAGCTCATTAGTAGAGACTCCAAGAACTGAAATGAGTATCAGGTTTCACTTTTGCCAGGTTGGGAACCACTGGCCCAAACTACCAAAAACGAAACGGATTCAGATATGCCAAGAAACAGATTTTTGCTGCCTGTCTGAACAAAGCCTATATCTGCTAATGTGAGGCCCACGTTAAGGCGTAATAACACCCACGTTGATCTTTCCAATGACGGCTCTGTCAAACCATCATTCCCACCTCAATCAAAAATCAACAATCATGCCTACCCTTCTTCAAAGCCGTCTACCCTAGGCCACCTGCGCTTCATCTCGACGACTCCCTACCTGCCTGGTTAATTATTGAGCATATCTGAGAGGAGGAAGGTGTGTGGCAGCATTGAAGAAAAGAGGAATGACAGATCTGCCTGCGTCGTCGCTTCTCAAAAGAAGGGAAAGAAACTCCACCGCAGACAACTGAGCTCTAAAAGAGCGGAATGGAGACGTTCAGACGGAGAGCTCAGGGGTGGTTCGTTATTGTGACGTGACGGTTTGTTTCGCGATCACGCCCTTGAGGGACACCGTTGATCATACCAGTTATTTGTATCTTCCATCATGATGTAAAGCAGATATGCCGTCGTAGGAAAGTACTGCAAAGAAAGTTGCTGCAGTCGTAGAAAGTCGTCGTTTTCTTTGTTGTATTATGACAAATGACGTGTAACTGTGATAACTTTTTAACACATTAGTGCTTTGATTCTACTCTCTTTTATATTTATAAATCTGGATGGGTTTTTTTTCAGTATCACAAAGCATAAATGACACTTGCAACCGCGTGTGAGTGATCTTTAATCACACGGCAGTCAAAAGAGTCACACTCTTCTGTCAGAATGTATCAGCTGTCACTCAGGATTCCCGGAAGTCTTACATGACAACTTTAGAACGTAATTTAAAAAACTAAGATTTGCACATTAAAAATTGGCAGCTCATTTCTGATCTTTGTTGAATGCTTTGTTGAATTTATGGTTCAGCACTGGCACCTGTAGTTGCCAGAATGTTACTGTAAAGAATAATTTAACGGGGTTTCAGACATGGGATGACATTAAGTTTATATAAATACAGTTAGCTGAAGTTTAAAGTGCTCTTTGGTACATTTTTATGACATTTTTATTAATTCATATTTTATTATCTGCTATCACAGTTGCTTTGAAAATGAACTTTTATGGTTTGAAGTGCAATACAAATAAAATAATAAACTTCCTTTTTAACAAAGTAAGAGCTGTGTATGAAAATGTACACAGTGGTACAAAAATGTACATAATTCAACAAACTTGACCCTTTTCATTTTTATAATAATAATAATAATAATAATAATAAACAAAACAATATTTTACATTACAAATTTAATTTCACTGTATACGACGAAGTAACTGACAATACAATTAAACTTATCAACAGGCTTGTACCGCAGAATTATTTTACAAATAAGTTCAAATTGAATTCATTTATATGCATAACAATCAATCATTTATTTCCACACATAATTTAAAGAGTTACATTTTTATATGTATTTTTTAATCGGATGTAGACCAACATTTTACCTTAGCTAATTTTCTTTCTAATACGTATTATTATATGAATCATTTGAAGAGTTAGGGGGGGAAATGCCCCCCGTCCCTCCTTTATATCAACACACAGTAATACCGGCTCGTGTTTATAAAACTTGCTGAGAAAGAAGCAAACTCTGGGCCGGCGATTTCATAAATCTCTCTCTTAAATGGTGATATCCTTCTCTCTAATGGCTTGGTAATTGACGTCACGCCAGGCAGATTCAAGGTGCTTTCACTGCTTTGACAAGTTAAGTGGGGGGTGGAGGGGGCATGGGGCCATTGTCTTTCAAATGAGCTGTCAAGAGGGGGCGTCCCGTCAGCAGTTTGCCTTAGTACCTGCCCGTTAATAATTGAGCCGCGAGCTTGTGGAGGTGTATGGCGCGTAACAGACAACTTATGTGCTTTGATTGACAGATGAGCTAACTGCGACTTTTTTCCCCTATTGAGTAAAAACAGAGGCAGGAGACACACCAGTGATTGAAATCAAAGAGAAATGGGAGGTCTAAATAGAAATGATGAGAGAGTGTTCAGATGGGTTACTTATTGTGTGGTGTGTGTTCTCAAGGCATTGTAAGCTACTTCCTTTCTGGGTTCCTTTTTGTAGATGAATGGGTGCTAGTCTATGACAAGCGTGCGCGAATGTGTGAATGTATTTATAACTTCTTTTCGATGCAGAAAGAGGATGATGCACCCAGTGTACCTAAGACAGCATAAGTTTCAGAAGCCGGGTGTCATCAATCACCGGTTGCGATGTGTCCGCACTAACCTGGTTTATGACAGCCAGAACAACATTACACTAAACAAACCTGCTTTATGGCACTGGTGATTGATTCCCTCTCTATTTCCACACTGTTCTTTCACACGTCACACATGCCAGAAATCACTGTCAAAGCAGTAGACTCAACTAGTGCTTATTCGAATCTGGTTATTATTTGAAATATATCATATTCCTGAACTGAACAAATGTGAAGAGCGTTGTCTGAAATTTTCTTTTAAGACAAGCTTCTACATTTATGTTCAGTTATAAGAACCTAATATATACATATAATATACGCTTTAGAATAGGTAAGACTTGTTAACTGTTAACTATGGCTTTTCCCTCAATAAATTCTTAATTTGCTGCTTATTAATAGTTAGTGAGGTAGTTGTTAAGTTTAGGTATTGTGTATGATTAGTGATGTACAGTAAGGCATTCATAATACTATTGTATAATACTAATAAATTGGTAATATAATAGTAATATACATGCTGCTAGTATATACAACTACTAGTATTATATATATATATATATATATATATATATATATATATATATATATATACATATATATATATATACTTGCATGATTCTCTGAATAAAACCTCATATTGAAGAATAAAATAATTAATTTCTTGATTTAGTTGTGTGGCCCAGTTCACAAAATGATTTATTTTTTTTTTTTTGTAATTCCTGACTGAATGCTGCTAATATTCAATTCAATTATATGACAGCATCGTATAGTTAAAGATACATTGAATGATAAATGCCAATTTAAATAATAAAGAAACAAACAGATTTTTGGTGTATTTGATTAGTATCCTTCAGGTACACAAAGAATCATTATGGAATGGATCTGCTAACCAGATTCAAACTCGTTATGATTCTCGTCCTTAATCAGAACGGCAGCGTGTTGTGTATGAACGAGAGAAAAGCACAAATATTTTTATAAAGGAGATGTTCTGAGACGTAGATGGTTCCTAATTAACAGGAACACGTCCAGAGGCGGTGCGGAGGTTGGAGATGGCCGGGAGGAGGGCTGGAGGAGCTGGCAGGCTCGGGGATGAGCGAGGGAGAGAGTTTCTTCTTAAACCAGGTTTTAGTAGGAGGCAGATGTGAAAGACATAGTTAGGTGGTGTTTTGGGAAGTGAAATTGCCTCCCCTGTTGGGCATTAAAGCCTCTGCAGCCCCCTTTCGCAGAAAGCCCGCAATTCCCTGCGTCCCATCAGCCCCTCCCGAAGTCTTTCCCAGCGAGGCTTGAATTCAAATAGAAAAATTAATGTGGGAATAATAGCCCTGGGCCTCGCCATCCCGAGACACTTTCATACACTCCCTTTTTACGAATTTCACAAGAGGGAGGTGAACAAAATTAGCTTCCACTCTTTTCTCTTTTCCATCTTCCATTCCTCATCCAGCATCCAGCATGTGTTTACATGATCCGTAGATGTCACACGAGAGAGCTGGTCTTCTGATATATAACAGTGTTAAAAAGATGATTAATTGGGCATAACGTGTGCTTTCTCAGACCATCTTATCAGCCTTTACAGCCAACCCTATGTGTAAAAAAAAGAAGAATACTAATTGATTTTATAATTATTTTTTTATTAGAGACCGGTTGCCGTCACTTTAAGCTCGAAAATCTGTTTCTGCACTTAGGAAAAATGGCAACGGCGAGTTCAAAAAAATGTATTGCAAAAAATATCTGCATCAAACAATCGCAGAGTGACCATTAAACACACTGCTTTTTGAAATACGCCACTGGTGAATCACTTACAAATCAAGTAAAATATAGACTGGAAAAGAAGAACTGAGGAGGATGGCATCGGTGAACGCCTGCATCGGTGAAAGCATGTTTCCAGAGCCACAGTGCTGTGACTTCATACACCAGTGAGGTTGCTGAGGATATTCACTGTCCATCTCCAATATATGGCCATTCCTCTCTGCATGGGTCTGCTCTTCTCCTTCCTGGCAGTGAAACATCTCCTTACCCATCCGTACCCAGACTCCTTTACCACAGAAACCACGTGGCATTTGCAGTCACCGCTGCCACATGTATAATGCAGCGAAAAAGACGAAAGGCTGCAATTATAATCAAATACATCATCTCCAGGCCAAATTCCAAAGCTCTCAGATTCAAAGTGGATCAAATTTTCAATTCATCTGATCAAATACAAAAACTGCTGCTGCGCAGATAGCAAACTCCCGTTCCCACAGCAACAAGCATTTACTTAATTAAACGATCTCTGATTCTTTGCACGACGAGGTTTTTTTTTGACAGCAAAGATACACAAAGTGGAAACAGGACCCAGTGGTCTGGATTTAAACCCTGGTTTCCTTGTCCTTGAGATACTGCGTGCTAACCACCAGACCACAGCTCTGAGCTGTTAAATGACTGAAAGACTCCCAACAGGGAGAGTTTTATTCGCTGTGTAAAATTATCGAATGGACGTTTAAAAATGTGATGAGAAATGATTAGAAATTTGGTTTACTTTAGTTTGACATCTGAGGTCTGCGTGAAACGTGAATCTCTAGCGGAACAGCATCAATGGGTCATGGGTACAGGTGAAATACAAGAATATTTTCTTGTAATTGGTATTTTTACTCACCTTTTATAATCATTTTTTTCAATAAAATAAGAAAAAGGAGAAAGAAAGACAGAAAGATTTATATTACGAAACCCATATTAATACTATGAGTTTTCTGTTAGGTACGGGGGGCAGTTGTTAAGGGGTCTAGAATATGTCCATGCATTAATTTGCGCATGCTAATAAACATTTAGCCATAGGAGAACAAGACTGCAAAATAACAGATCTCAGTACTTATGTGTTTCCTATGGACATGCTCTTCCCTCATATTTGGAGGTCACTTTCACAGGCATCTCTCTTTTATTTCCTTCCCCTTTCTCTCTTTAAAGCATTTGAAGGCTGGTGTGTAGCACAGGAAGTTAACGTGTGTAAACCTAAAAAGCCTGGTGAGCGGTAGGAGCTGATTCAGTGCCAGGTTGGTTTCAGGCGTTATAAAATCAAAGCCAGGACCACTTCCCACATACAGGCAGCCACACAGGAAGAAGTGCAAGTTGGACGGCAGGAGTTTAGCAGCGGAAGAGTCGTGCAGACTGGGTCTTGAAGTCGGGGATGCCCGGTGGCCATTTCTGTTCAAACATTTGAAAGGATTAACCTGCCGTGCCGTGCGCGCACCGCCAGGGCATGTGGCGGGATTCCTGTTTTGGGCTTCCTCTTTCTCCTGACGTTGAGGAATTTTGGCGGCGAGCAAGCTCCCCGCGCTTTGATCAAAACGCACAGATATACCTGGATCAGCAAAATATGAAGGAGAGAGACCTTACACTTTCCAGGCACAAATATGAGAAGATAAACAGTACACAGCCGCGAGTGAACACCATGTTAATGGGAACATATATTAAGAGGTAACTCATCAGCATTCTGATGTGAAAGAGAGTTCAATGGGTACTGGCTATACAGAGTCAAGAAACATCTAATGATAGACTGCGGAACGATTCCGACACACGTCTGCAGAAAATATGTTTTTGAAGAGTTATTTTATTTCCAGTTGTTGATGTAATGTAACCACATAACGACCAGAAAAGCAGATACAATGATTCTTAAAATTGGCTTGCATTTACTGCTTTTTGTCAAATTTTCACAGCCAATATCCAGTTATTTCAATAGGAATCCACGTAATCTGGAATTTCACGAAAGAAGTCATCTGGAAAGTGACTTCTGTGCAAGCCTGCAAAATGTGGCGTACATTTTAACAATGTTTAACATGACAAAGGTACAATAAAACAGGATATTCACTTTTTTGCGAAGAAAATGTATGTTTTGCGACACTGTCCAGTGTGCTTTGTAAATGAAACGGCCGGTACTATAAGCATCAAAATTACATTATATGTAAAGGATGTGCAGAGAGTATTAACAGAAGCCAAAACAGACCATTCCAGCTTGATTAAGTATCTTTTTTGTTTTAAGAGACTTAAACTCTGTGTGGAATGCTGTACCAGGTGAGCTACTGAGCAAGTTTACTGTTTTAGTATAGCCACACGTATGGACCTTTTGAGGTCATACCACGGTCTAACAATCTAATAATGAACTTTAATCATAACTTGTGTAAAAAGAAATAACGTGTGCGTGTTTTACTGATGCTAATTTTAATTGGAAATTGCTATGAGAATTATATATAAATACATTTTTTGGAATTTCGCTAAAATGTAGGTAGGTGGTAGTTGAAATGATTATAAACTAAAATATGAGGATGCATGCATATGTTTGAATATGTGATTGATGGCTGCAAATTTTCTCGAGGAACAGATTTGGGCCTAGTCACACCGTCTGTTTAGTTCTACTTCACCGGCAGATACAATGATGAGTATTCGTCATCACATTCACTTCCAACAGGTGATGGATGATTCCGGAGACTACGTGGATGACTGAAGAAGGGAACACGAGAAACGGAGGCATGAGTGTGAATCTGGGCATGACACATCTGAGGAAAACAAAGCCTTCGTCTCTCTCACGGCACAAGCCTCCAGGAGGAACATGCTACGCTAATTGCCGCTTCAACACAGCCCTGAGACTTAACACCATTTCACATTCTCTCATCAAAGAAACCACATGCTCAACTTTATGAAAATTTCATTCAGTATGTTCACTTTCTTCTCCCCTCACCCCCGCCTCTGTCTTCCCTTAAAATAACTGCCACCAAAAAGAGACAGCGAGAGCAAGAGACGGTGTTTTGCAGGACCATTTCCTTCCTGCCTGGAAGCCCTACAGTAACTTGCTAGATCAAACTTAGAGAACTTCTACAGCTGCCAGGAGCAAAAAAAAAAAAAAACACCAGGAAAGAAGAAAGGAGAAATCTTAAAGACAAAAAAGGAAAAAAGAAAACATCAAGCAGGTTAGAGAATTTACTGTGTAGAGGCAGGAGACCTGATGGAGATCTGAAAACTAATTACTGAAACAGTGTGTGGGAAGGAAAGACAACAAACGTTAAGTTGAAGCATCTTCTGTCCCTGTGGACCGTGTAAATAAACTTGCTGCTTTCCACTGATTGCCGGGAAGAGTTTCATCATAAATTCCCCTGTCACTCACAAAGAAGTCCAATTAACACTTTATCCAGACAAACCCCTAATAAAGGAGTTGAAAAAGCAATATTGAGGCATACTGAGAGCTTAGGTTCTACAAAGCATCTTAGGTTTATTATTAAGAAACATTTTTTCCCAATATGGAGTTTTTGACTTTAGCAGAGGGGGCTAGGGTGGGCCAAATAAGTCATTTCAAAATTGGTGATGTTCAAATCAGCTCCAGATTTATGTTCAAAATCGCACACTGTCCGAGTATGAATATGGGTGTGTACTGCATAATCTCAAGTGATCCACCTGAATCAGTCGCGTTGTCTTACCGCCATTTTGAAATCTTCTTCTGTGGTCTCATGGGATAGATAGTAAAGGGGCAGATGTCAATAGGGATGAGGAACTTGTTTGGTTACCTACGTTCTTTAAAATATCTTCTTGTATGTTCTGCAGTTTATACTAATTTAATTTATCCTTTAAGCGGGTAAGGAACTGAAAAGGGTTCCATCAGCCTGAAAAACCACATGTATTTCCACAATGATATGCAATTTCGAGATGGGCATCCGTTCAAAAACAAGAAAGAAGGATTTCTGGGAAAGATCCTGTAACTGTTACAGCTCCCCCTCCATTTAGTCATCCATCAGAGAGGTGGGTGTTGTTTCTGGCCCAACGTGTCTAACACACCGGTGTAAATCACTCACAGTGATTTCAGGTCCAGTGTTTAAATAATTAAAGAGCATTAATTTATCAGGATTTAGCACCTTCAGACATGAGAGCTGACAGTCGCTAGGGGACAGGAAATGAGCAACAGTAATGGAGTTAGAGCGGACGAGAGCGAGAGAGATTCGCGTTGAATGCATATGCATCGAACAAGTGGGGGGAAAGCGATATGTGGAGGGGGAACGAAGTGTGTTTTTATAAAAAAATGCTTCCGGTAACACAATCGAGGATTGAGAAAAGATAACGCTATAACAAGCGTCGCTACATTTAGCAGATGCTTTTATCCAGAGACGAATTAGAACAACAGAAAACCGACAAAATGCAGCATATAGTCATGTAATGTGATGCAAATGTATAACAGTTTCATTTGAAACAGGCTTTTGAGAAAAGGCACACGACCACCCAAGGAACACACGAACAGCACATGAACGAAACAGGCACAGGATATGATTTAACTTCAGCATGCAACACAAGTTTGACTTTATGGAACGGAACATTACACGTTTGTTCGATAGATTTTAGGATTTTAAACTAATTTGAACTCTACCATAAACAGTTGAACCGCTATATACGCTATTAACAGAGTTAAGAGAGGGTAGCTCATACGAAATGGAAATTGTCTCATTGTCTGCCGAACGATTCTTTCTCATGTGAAACACGGAAGATAGTTCGCACTGTCCGTCTTTCGCACGGTACACAAATACATACAGGTTTGGATTAACGACACGATTTTCTCTTTTAGGTGAACTGTCCCTTTAAGGGCAGATCCCATCGGTTGACAAGGCAGATCAAGCCATGGACTTGCCAACAGCTGCACTACACTTAGCGAGCACTGCTTAGGTCAGAGAGTACAGAGACGATAAACGATACGGCGGACTGATGATACAATACTGTCCCCTACTGGGCAATACAGACTAATTTCAGACTAATCTCAAAGTCAAAACACACCTCTATCAGGTTCAGCTGAACAGAACAATACAAAACAAAGCAAACCGACCAAAAAAAAAAAAAAAGCTTCTTCTAAACTGCCTCCGAATCAGATGTCACTCTAAAGATTAAAAGAATGACCTAATGATTCAATATCAATATTTTTACACTAGACAAGGTTTGCTTTATTACAGTTCTTTCACGAGCTCATGTATCAGACCGTCTCGTTCCAGTGGCACGAAATCTGACAATCTGATACGCGAACTATACTCAAATCAGGTATATCATTCGTAATTATAGATGGGCAGAATATGGACCTACGAATGTACATGGGACCATTTTATACATGAATATATGGAATATACCCAGTTCAAATCACCAAAATGACACCATCGGGAACTCTGGCGTGACTGACATTAGGCAGAACAGTAAAACAGAATAGCCCTGAATCCCAACGTAGTTTGTTCATCTTTTAAGCATACGCATTGATTTTTGGTTGTGTTAAGTTCAGCTGGAGATCCAGGCGTCCCTCACATCAGTTTTCCAAGAGAGAGCGCTGTAGGGCTTCCTGGATCATGGTTTGCTCATCTGTAGCATAATCCTAATAATAATAATAATAATTAACAACACAAAAAAAAAAGGTTGTTACAAGCGGTCTCAGCTCAGACCACTGACAGTCTCAACTTCATATTTGAAATAAAAAGTAATATATTGTCACTTAAAAAGTAATGTGTTTATGATATTAATAAATGGCGCAATTGTTTATTTAGTAGTTTGAGTTTGCTTTTTGCTCGGCTATTTTCCCGAGCATTTCCACTGGAAAGAAAAAAAAATGTGGCTATAGACAAAACTCTAATTTTTTTTTAAATATAAACATTAATATCTATTCCGTTGCGCGTTCTATACAGTGTTTGGATAAACATACATAGTTTACTACAAATAAATCTCTGCTCAGTTAAATTTTTTTTTTTTGGTAATTCACAATATTTATGATGATCATAATTGCAATTTAACAGAACTTGAAAATCACAAAAAATTATTATTAATAATAATAATGCTCTATTTCGTTCTTTCTTTTTTAAATTTTAGACAGTAAATACAGCAAAAAAAAGTTACAAATAAATAAATAAACCCTTAAAGAAGAAAAGAGGGTTCCAACCTTATTAAACTGATATCGGCTACAGCTCTTTATATTGTTTATAGCAGAGATAGTAAGTTATGTACGTTTAATTATTGGATTGGAGAACAGAACATACTGTATGTTAAATCACAACAAATCTAACAGCAAGATCCATCATAACTAGATACAGAAATATTATTAACAGGGTTTTTTGTCTCAACATTGACCATTTTACGTTTCTTTTAACACTGGAAAAGCAGAGCACGTAAATACTGTATTCTACTCACCACAAAAGTGTCATAGGAAAACGCGTGTCTTATTCTGAGGTGCTGAAAGAAGTCGGCGCTCCTGTAGTTAGGGTCACCCCAGGGCATTGAGGCACATATCGGACAAACCTGCAGGAGTGGAAACAAGGGTCACGACTGCTGATAGGTTACGACCGTACGTGCCATTTTTCCCGGTTGCGTCCTTGCCAGGATTTCTGTAACGCTTTGATTCAAAGTACCTCGAGAGCGTTTTGAAAATATAAGGAACAGATCGGCCTGCACGCAAACAAAGCTAAAACGGAGATATTTTAGGCAATATATAAATCCTGGCCAGGACGTGTCTGGGGAAAACGGCTCTTATGGTCACCCCGTGATATGTATTCCCCTTCGGTGATATTCAAAGATGTACTTTCAAATGATCTCCTCTGCAACTTAACAGAGTACAAGAAGCTCGGAAGTGGCTACGTAACCCATTTCAAACCGATCCACTACATAGCTTTTTCACAAATACGGCGCTGCAAATGAAAATGCTCACCACTTGACGCGGGTCGTGCGCGTGCTTCGAGGTGCAGTGCTCCACCAGACCATCCTGGTCAAAGTTCTGTTTGTTACAGAAGGGACAGGTGAAGGTGTGACGGTTCGGCACTGAACTGCAGGAAGCAGGATTTAATTAGAGCCACTTTTTTTCGATCGATGCGTGAAGCAGTGACGCGCGATTGTGATGACTTTTTGTAGAAAGCATTTAAACACTGAAAGCTGTTTTATTACCTGACAATGGAAGGCTGGTTCTTTGAAAGGGCCTTCATACCTTCCTTGATGAAGTCTTGATATTTAGAGCATGCCACCGTGTGGCTTCTCATATCAGACAAAAGAACCTGCCAAAAAAAAAAAAAAAAAAGGATTTGAGCTCAAGGACCACCCACAGTCTGTTCACGAACCATCTGATGCATGTAAAGCTGCGAAGCACTTTTGGAAACCGAAAGCTCCGAAAACAGAATACTTGTAGAAAGAGCATACTAATAAGTCAGGGTGAACAGGTTTTGGTCAGTCTGGCAGGAAAATTGCGTTCAAAAGGAAGCAAGCTGTAATCGTGAGCGCTAACTAAATGCTGGAGATCCGTGCTTTCGAGGCAAATTGAATGAAGGATTCAACTGTTTTATGAAGACAGCCACTTGCTTTGTATCTGAATAAAATATTTTAACGGTGTGTCTAAGTGCAAATAGTCTATTTTGATCGACTCGGGTTCGAATTTGGTTTGACTCGCTGTAAATAGCCTCTATTGCAAATAGCTGCTGCCTTATTTCAAACTGAACGATTCTCGTTTAACTTTTAGTTTTACATTTAAATTAATTTATTTTTGCGATTTAAAATCTTTCAAAATGTAATGGGTTTAAATAATACCAACCATGCAACTGGAATCACGACACCTACGAGCCGTATTAAATATATAACACACCGAAATGCCATTTAAGAAGCATTCGGCGGCCACTTCTGCAGTGTAAAGATGGCTTTTGTTCTGGTGACCGATGACAGTTCTACCATGTCTTATTTTTCTGCTTGAAGGTATTGATTCAACGCATTAATCTGGCACGGGACAACATGCATATTTACCAGTGTTCGAAAAAATCGCACCCATATACTTAAAAATGCCCTGGAAATCATTTAACAAATATCAAACATCGCCCATTAAAAGAATTAAACATAAAATACAGTATTGTTGTAATAGAATGTATTCCCCCTAATGTGATTGGTCAATTTATATATCAGTCTGACAGACTCTTCCGGACTAAGTGGGTGGTTCTTAACCAGAATAAGCACAGCATTATAATATAACTTACACAGTTTAGCTCACACACATGCACCCACACACCTCATTTTTACAGCCTTTGCACTTTCCGATTGATCTTTTCATCTTATGTTGTACATCATCTGCTTTATTCCACTTGTGCAGATCGGACCTGCAGACTGCGCACACGGGTTTCTGAGGCCGCAAGCACTCCTTAAGACAGCTTTCACAGAATCTGACCAAAAGAAAAGGATATGCTTTCACTAAAAAATATTTCAGAATAAATATATGTATATATATGATTTTAGTTACCCCCGCCCCCTCTTAAATGCACACATTTGGCTACATTTAGGCCTACATGCACACATAAGTCAGATTTCCCCCCATTTTAAGTAATAAACCGATATAGATAGATAGATAGATATCAATAACTAATCAAGGCATTTCTCTATGTATCACTTTTGCTACTGTTATGTTTGTTTACAATTCTTTCTTTTACGGTTCATACGCAAAAGCAAGCTATTATATTCGATGACAGCCTGAGTATTGTCGTTTGCTCGAGCATAGGCTTAATTAAGCGAGCGGCACTACAACTCCCAGCATCCCACGCAGCACAAGTTTAGTACACAAGAAGCAAAACTGAAAGTAACCAATTCCTGCCTCATCACAACTCTCGTCACAACTGCATTCGTTTTCGATTATTCGACACGATCACATCAAGATGAAGTTACACGACATGGAGCCCGCGCTTCGGTTTCACGCGATAACTTGATTAACATGAAACTAATCAACATGTCAGTCGAGAAGTTCCCGCTGCAAAGGCGCGAGACCAAAAGCGTACTCACGTATGTCCGCAGCCCGTGGTCATCGGAGAGATAAATATCTCCAAACACACGGGACAGAGGTAGTCCTCGTATTCTGCATCGATCACGTCAGTTTGAGGCTCTGTTTTGAGCATGGCCATGTCTGCTGCGCCGTGTTCCGTGTTCTTGAAGTCCGGTGAGATTCACTGTTGGGATGGGAGGAGCGATAACTCAGCTGATCGCATGAGGAAATACATACTACAACCTTATCTGACTGACGGCAGAAATAGTAGTGGGTGAACAGATGACTGCAGTGTAGAAGCGAGTGTTTGCGTGTAGTGTTTTAATGAAGAGTTATGAGTGCGACATGGCAAGTGTTGTCCGATTCGCGAGCGAATCACGGATTTGAACCGGTTCTTTTCGAGATTGTGGAAATGAATCGCTCGACCGTGAGGTAGAAAAACACATTCAGTACAATTCAGTCACAAAAAAAATAAATAAATACAACGCGAATAGTTTCTTTGAGGGCAATATGGACTCAGTATGCTTCACCAAATTTTAAATGCTAGAAAAAAAAAAAAAAAAAAAAAGATTTTTCAAATCGAATTTATATTACTGAATATTAAATTAAGGCATTAAAATGTAAAACAAACCCAAAAAGTGTGGGTCCGTTTAACTTATAATCAACAATGCCTTAATGTGTCTTAATAATTTCAATAATGCCTAAAAGACATTATTGCATATAACATTTTCATCAATGTTTCACAAAAATAAAAACAAAACAAAAAAAATTGGTCAGTGCCAAGAGTAATTAATGGCTGGTTCTGGCTTATGCTTGCATAATATTTTACACACACACACACACACACACACACACACACACACACACACATATATATATATATATATATATATATATATATATATATATATATATATATATATATATATATTTCAAGCAACACTATTCTAGAAAAGGGTTCTTACTGATCTGTTATAATTATTGAAAGGATTGGTTTTTTTGTTTTGTTTGTTTAAGCACTATTAAATAGATATTTAATGGCAATGGAAAATATATTTTGCTAAGAATTCTTAACATGTAAAAAGAAGACCATCTGAATTAAATAACCAAAACAATGCTTTTTCAAAACCAGTTTTAGGGAGAACCTTTTAAGCATAAGACTGTGAGATGCGTGATATTATTAATTTTTCTGAAATTCCATAAGACCTTAGGATATTAAGTAAAGGTCATGTTCTGTGAATATGTTTTTTTTTAAGGTAAATATAGAAAACATATTTATTTTATTCGTTTTATGCATTGCTAAAGACTTTATTTGGACAACTTTCACTTTTTTTTTTTTTTTTTTTGCTCCCTCAGATTTCAAATAGCTGTATCTTGGCCCGAATATTGTCCTGTCTTAACAAACCATATATCCCTGGAAAGCTTAATCAGCTTTCAGGTTATGCATACATCACCAAAACAACAGGACATTTTACAGAACAAAAAAAAAACAACGTTAGGGTCTCAACTGTAAGGACAGCAACAAACCGGAACACATTGTCGCTGCCTGATTACTCACACATTTACAAATCTAATGAGTTTAAGGTAGGTGAAAATAGCGCGGTGTTTAAGCACACACTTATTTAAAGTTCAGAAAAGAAGACCTTCAATGCAGCGCGGGGACTTCTGGGAACTGTTTTGGGCGAGGACTCCAACGAATCGAATCATTTATGCGAATCGGCTCGCTAAGTGAATCAAACGATCGAGCGCTAGTCCCGCAGCCTCGGGAGCGCGCAGGGGAGGCAGCGTGGCGCATGCGCAGTGCGGCGGTGGGGATTTCCAGCGGAACATGAAGGTAAGAGGCGCTGGATGATGGGGAGAGGGCGGCTCGGTAATGCTGCTGCCCAGCACTGCATGACACTCAATGGACATGTTTACATTCACGCCTTGTTTTTATTGAGGTAATCAAAAAGTAATTGCAGGACGGTGTATGGTTAAATTGTGATGTGTGTGTGTGTGTGTGTGGATTTACAGGGCCCTGGAACTGCGCTAATGTTAGCAGTGCTGTGCTAGCTGCATCTGATATCTGTCACAGATGAGGTTGAAACGAGCAACAACTTCGTTATCGTCTATCCCTTTCATAACGACAGTTTGAGAGGTCAGATAGGATGACTGGCTCCGTTGGCAGATCTGTTTGCTGTGAGAAAAGGAGACTGTCAGGTTAGCTGTGTGGCTAACACACGTCACTGTTTATGTCACTGTAGCAATGAAATGCAGATAGAAAATAATTATTCGTGAGCACCTAACTGCGTTCTCTGCGAACGCTGACTTGTTTGGGTGGGTATTTGAGCTTTTCACCATGTTCATCGCGGTGTTATGATTATGATACGATGCTACCTTAAAGAGTGGTGGTAATGATGAGAATAATGATTATGTATTGACAGGCCTCTCTGATAATGTACACGTGAATGACTGATGTTTAGTGTCAGCGTGAGCACAGCAGCTTGAAATGACAGCCTCAGTTACACCATCTAAGGAAAACACTGGAAATAGTGTGCAAGAGTTTATTTGGCAAACATCTGGAAGAATGAAGTGCTTCAAGGGGCCTCATCGCAAACAGTCCGCATTCACTGCTAGAAATAGATACCCTTTACTCCCATATTCCCTACACATTATCGGTAGGTCCAGTAGGAAATCTGTGCCTGCTGAGTTTTGTGAAGAATTCCTGTCATTCACAGAAATGACAATTCACGAATTGTTCCTCTCTTCCTTAACAATTTGTTCATTAAACTGTGATTTCAACCAAGTATGTCTACCCGGAGTTCGTGAACGCATAAGCCCCTATTTTTTTGTTGGAATTCACGGTTGTATTTAAATGGTTGTAGAAAAAGTTCCAAAGTGTCATTATGTCATCTACCCACAGAATGTTTATTTCTCGCAGGTTCCACAGAATTCCACACATTTCCATAAAACCGTGCTGTTAAATACTGCAATACTGATTGGTCTGAGCCGCGCCGTTTTAAGCAGAACGCACTTAATATGTGTGCGTATTTGTTTTGACTGGAGATCCACCTTCTCGCACAGCGTGGTAGGTCCATTATGTGGTGTTTGTCAAACTACTTTTCGATCGTTCTCTTCAGCGAGTACGAAAACAAAGCCAAAACAAATCCCGGTCGCACTAACAAAATGTAAATCAGACTTTTTTAGACTACGTCATAAATAGACTGTTTTTTCATTCTAATGGTCTGCTTTGGTCTTTCTGTGAAGCGTGCCTGCATTATGAAGTAGCTATATGATTGCAGGCACAGAGACTGAGGCAAGGCTAATGTATTAGACTGCGGCCTGAGTGCTCTTTTTCAAACAGATTTTGTTCTTCTGTCGTTGCAGCAGCTGGCAGCGTTGGACATGGTGTTTTTAATGTGCTCTCCTCTCCGCAAAACCCTGACCTTCAACCTAATGCAGGGGAAAGCCTGGCAGTGAGGACTCTCCATCCAGCACTCAAATCAGCTACCTTCCCGCGTCACGTTGAGGTGTTTTGGCTAATGAGGGACTCAGAGATGCCCATTACAGCATGAAAGAGCCCTGGGCAAGGCGTACGCCCGAATTAAACCAAGCACATCTTCACTTTCATTATTCCATATCATTCCTTTGGAGGATGATCCCAGCTTGCTGATTTTCCCCAACACACTGCACCGTTGTCCCAGGTCTTCCGGTGTCTAGTGGGAGAGAGGACTTGAGATGGCAAGCGGTCCCGTTTAAAGAAACTCCTGGATTGTAGGATAAGTGGTTGCAAGCTACGCAGCCCCCCTGCCACCAATGGATGCCAAGTTGCGAGAAGATCTATTTCGCAGGTATGTGGCGTCTTTGGAGAATCGGCTCGAGGAGGGAGCCGGTGAAGGAGGAGATAAGCAAGGAGCTAAGACGGAGGAGGCACTGATTTCTACTGCAACGGCACTGCTTGGCTCATACCAGCCCGATCCAGGGCAGCGCTTTCGCATGGTTCGGTTCTATGAAATTGCTGAGAACTCCCTGAGGACTCAGAGAAGCGCAAACTTGCGGACATTGGAGACTGCCTTTGCGACCTTGGAAACCATCTGTTCCAACTTGCTCCTCTTTCCTTGGAAGAAAGAGTTTCGGTGCATAAAGGTGAGTCAACAATTTTCCCATGTTGGTTCTATCCTTCTTTTAATTGCATTAATAATTTGATTCTTCCTGCATGTGCAATTGGCTCTATATGGCCACAAAAGAACGTTGTGCTAGCGTCTTTTGGAGTGTCTGGCAAAATAACTTTTACACGCAGTCAGATCCTATCAGAAGAGGATTTGTTCACAGTAGCAGGTTGACATGGCAAGTGATGTATTTGAGGGCAACATAATCTAATCAAATAAAAACCAGTGCTGATCTTTGCAAGCTGTTTGTACTTGCACATATAGCATGACATGACAAGAACAGTGCCATGGTGTCACGCTCTTACTCTTAATCAGCAGTTATATTTATATTCATTGTATAAAACATTTGTTTACATGAGAGAGAAGTTACTGTTTCACAATGCATTATTTAAAGTAATATTAATTTACAAGAGATACAAGTCATTTTTTAATTTTCATGTGACAATATCGAATATGAAATTTTTTATAAGACGTCATTATTTCAAGCAAGCAACCTCTGACTTTTATTGTTCTTAGTATTTAACAAATAACCACAAATAGTTAGTTTCCTTCATTTATTTTAAAATCAAAAAGATAAAAAAAAATGCAATATTTCATTTGGAAAAAAAAAACATTCACACCTTTTACTAGTTGAGTATATTTGCAGTACAAACTTTTAATGAACTATGAGGGCAATAAAAAAGTGAATAAAATGATTTGGTTTCATATCGCCCAGGCTTGCGTTTCAGTGAGACCGCACTGCATTCTGGATAGAATTATTGAGCCTTCGATTAAAACCTTGCTATGTCTTAAATGTTAAAAGGTGAATTTTATCTCTGCTGTCGACAGCGTGTTGACGTTTCATTCCCTCTTGCAGACCTTCACGGGACCGTACGTGTACCAGCTGCAGTCGGTGATATGCGACGCAGACCTGCGTTCCCTGCTGCGTTCCATGGGCTATTCCAGAGACCAGGAATTGCAGTACCACGTCAGGGACCATCCAGGAGGAGCCTCCCACCTCCGGCAGCTGGCTTTCGAACTGCTCCTCGCTCAGGCCGAGTGCCGTCTGCTCGGCGAGGTGGTCTCCATGTCTCGGGGCTTCGCCTCGGAGCTTGAGGCCGTGGAGGTGAGGAGGAGCACCAGAGAAGATGCGGCAGGGTGCGCCGAAACCCTCCGCCGACGAGACAGCCTCACGGGAGACTTGTCTCGCTTGTCGGTGCGGCCGGTCGACATGGACCGTGCCCACCTGAGGCGAAGCGGTCGGCCGTCCAAGTCGGTGGATGTCACGGACAGCGCAGGACACTGGCACCAAGCCAGCAAACCAGTGCTGAAGGCCTCGCTCAGCCTGCGCAAAGAGCCATTGTTCGTCGACACGGAAGAAGACATGAAGGATGAGATCATCCGACCGAACCCTTCGCTTTACCCCGTGGCGGCGCCGCCCTCCTACAGCCCTGTGGCTGACTTCTTCCCTATTCAGTCGCCCCCGTCTGAGCCATACTCCTACCACTTGTCCTCCCTGGACGAGGTGGACTTGTACACCGAACGGGGCCACCAAACGCCCTCTAGGCCGCCGAGCCGGGAGCCTCGAGAGACCCGGGACAGTTGGGTTCTGAAGGGGCACGTGATGAAGTGCCAGGGCTGTGGCATGGGCTGCGCTTCGCTCTCCTCTTGCCAGAGGTGCGACATGATCCTGTGCGGGTCCTGCCACGCCGTGGAACCGGCGCCTTGTTGCGGCTTCCAGGATTACACTAAAACTTCCCGCCCTTTGGATGGCTACATGCCCATCAAGGAGAAGCTGTCCGTCTACTCCAACGCTCACTCGCACACTCACCCTCACCCGCTTCCCCACGCTCAGTCCCACTCGCTGCTGCTGGACAAAGCTGTGATGAGCGCCAAGCTGTTTCCCAGCAAAGCCGTGGGCTCGGGCAGCAGTCCGGTGGTGGGCTCGGTCGGCAGCAGCAGTGGGGGTGAGCGGCTGAGTGTGGGCGGCTCCCGCTGTGGCTTTTGCAACAAGCCAGGGGCCTCCCACACCTGTGTTAACTGCTCCAAGGTGTCGTGTGACACGTGCATGAGCCTCTACGCCAGCGACGTGTGCACCCGCAAAAACCCTCATCATAACTTTGTGCCCAATCATCAACTCAATTTCAAATCCAGCACCATATCCCACCTCGTTTATCGATAGAAACGCTGCAGTTGTGCACTACATGCTCTTTTTATCTCTGCTTTACCACCCTTGATTTTTTTTTTTTCCTTTTTTTTTTATTTAACTCTTCCTGCTTCCTTTCTCATTTGGCAGTTGTTTGGTTTTGGTCATGTGATCTTGCAGTGCACTTCCCGTCCCTCGGTAGCTCTACTTTATCAAGGAAAACAAAACAACAAAAAAAGCCGTTTGACCGGATAATTCCATTCAGTATCAATGTTTAACTTGAAAATTAACCGTGCGGCGCATAGGAACTGTGAATGTTCAGCAGAGACTTCACCCTGGAATCGAATCGAGTAACTCGGAACTTCTCAAACTTGAACACAAGAAAAAAAAATAACATTACACTGGAAGTAAATAGTATATATTTTGAATTGTGAATCTATAGATCTATGTAAGACTATCGCTCTCATGGTGGGGTGGTTTTCCCAGTTGAATGGGGCTTCGGTTGTGAATTTGTATCAGACTTCTAGTTGCTGTTAAGTCACTATATAGAGTCCTCTGACAAGAAATGCCTTGTGGGTTTAACCCCTAAGAAGTCAGCCTACGCTGTTCAAAATGCTGCTGTTGAAAGTAAAACCAGGAGGGGGCGCTCCTGGTCTCTAACATGTTTTGCAAGCACCATGATTTTTTTTTTTTTTCGCAAACATCACGCACATACTGTTTATTATGTCAGTATATATATATATATATATATATATATATATATATATATATATATATATATATATATATATATATATATATATATTTTTTTTTTTTTTCCTGTGTCCAGTTTTCCTTTACATTGTTTAAGATAAGTAATTGAAATGGAGAATAATTTAATATTTTGTTACGCTGGCTCTCCTGAGAAACAATTATTTTTTTTGTTAATTCATTGTACAATACATTTACGATGTGATTAAAAAGTGTTACCGGGTGAATGGCACAAAGATTTCATGGGTCATATTTCACCCCGCAATCCAAAGAAATGGGATATTTTACATAGAGAAAAATAAGATTCTCTACAGAGATGCAGTGGCGAAACTAAAATAAAATTAAAAAGAGGAAAGCTACATTCGGAACAACCAGTACTGCTACAGTGTATGTTTACAGTGGTAGTTCTTTTCACTTTTAGGTTATGAGAATTAGAACTTTTTCTTTATGCAAAATTTTTTTGCTTTTATTTATTTATTTATTATGGGGTAAAAAAAATGACTTGGACGCGTTTTTGTGACATTCACCCTAAGTGGCCTGATTTTTATTCTTCCCTGAAAATAACACTACTTACGATTTTCCCATGTTTTGTTTTTCTGCAGCTACTACTATTGTTTTGTTTTGTTTTCTGTGCCTGTACCAGCAGAACAAAGTCAGTATAGCATTCTGGTTACATGTTCTTAATTTCAGAGACCTTTCAACCTGCTCCCCTGCTGCCTTAGGTAACCTTTCCAATCACCTAAAGGCTGCACTAAATGCAGGACTCCGTGCTTAATGTCTGTACGCAGCATAAAGCGAGGGCCAAAAAAAATCTGTCAGGGAAACAGAAACTAGCACAAGACATAAAGATGGCATGTTCTTACGAAGTGACGTCAGTATGTGTTTTTGATTTAGTGAAACGAGTGTTATGGATGCGTTCAGTCCCCTCTCTCTCTCTCTTCTCACCTTTTGTACTGAACAGCAGCCAGGAATAATTTGATTGGGTTTTACACTCGAAAGACAGCAATCAAACCTGCGATGTGCCAAACTCCCACAGGCTGTGAAGACAGAAGCGATCCCTACTGCTCATCCGCACACTAACTGAGCCATTTGGAAGCGTTTTAACCCTGAGTGCTGGATAACCTGCGTGTGTCTTTAACACACCTGTCAGTCCTCACCGTAAGCTGGGTTTGTGTGATGATTTTACTAGAGATGAACTGATGAATGAATTGACCCTGAAATTCCCGCTACATACATACACACACACACACACACACTCTGCTCCTCGTTTCCCTCTGTCCATGAAGCATTATTCACATCTGCAGAGGTCTGATCAATGTCTGGCAAACAAGTTTTTTCTTCAACGGAGGGGACGACGGGGGTGAGGAGTTAGCCAAAATGTTTGTTGGTAAAAGTATAATCCTATAATTATATAAATTAATTAAAAGCGATGATTTTATAAAATAATTTCAAAAATAAAGTTCTACAAAAAAGCGCTGCCTTTGGTGTTTGAGTTTTCGGATAGAACACGAGATAAAGCTTGCGGAATCATCAGGAATTTTCCGGATGCACGCTTAAAAAACGTTTTTTTTCACACCGATTTAAAAACGGCAAGAGCAGGCTTGGTTTGCCATGTGCTAGGTGTCAAGCAAAGTCGTTAAGCATCATTTTCTCTGATGAATTTATCTCCTGTGTTACAGACAAACTTTATTGTATTCAAAAGTGCAAGATTATTAATTTAGTTAGACCTGATTTCCATGAGATATTCGCAGGTCACTAAGGACTAAGGCGAAACGTACCCAACGTGTAACAATGTACGTAAAACACTGAAGAAGGAAAAAAAACTTTTACAGCAATATATCAAAAATGTCCACCATGGAAGAAAACAATTACTTTTTTTATGTTTGGGGGTTAAAAAAAAAGTGGCAGTATATTCTCTTGTGCACTTGCTGACATAAGGAAATCATTCTCACGGTTTTTCTGTGTGTGTGTGTGTGTGTGTGTGTGTGTGTGTGTGTGCTCACCCAAGCAAGAGAGAGATGTCAATGTCATTCATTCAGTTTTTTCAAACAAGCATAATAAAAGATTTTCCAATAGACAGGCTTTGCTAACATTCAAGTGATTTGTGGAGATGAGAGGTAGTACAGTAAACCTTTCATTCTTACAGTATTTTTACTGTGTACTGCAATTATACTGTATGTGAAAGTACTATAACATTCTCTAGATGAATCTCAGTTTCGCTCTGGAGTGTTCGAATGCAGTCGTGGTCGTAAGGTCGTAATACCAAGACTGAGGTGAGACCCCTGAGCAAGTCTACCAATTAAACATTTGAGTAATTTCTCTTTGCTCTGAGAACTGAATGAATGGATTGGGAAATTGGGTCAGCAATAAAAAAAATTCAATCCTATTAGCAATCTCAGATGTGGTTGATAAGCTGTGTTGCCGGTATAAAGCCACACGATGGTTTGCAAGCCATTGATCATTTTACAACAGGTAGTGTTGAGCTAATGAAATGACTCCATCGTGAACGCAAACATCTATATCTAGAAGTAGATACCATATTAGCGGCTGTTCCTATGGGCCAACCCTTTACTTTAATGAAACAAAGTGGTTCTGTCAACACTCAAGGTCAAGTCAACTGTCCGTCTGCAACATGGTTTACTGTGTGAATATCTATCTGCCATGCCATGTGTCACCTTCCTGAACAATCAATCTGATGCACCGGTTTGCCAGCTGCCATGAAACAAGACCCGAAGAACAAGAATCTATCCACTTCAACAACATGCATAATTTCAATAGCTTTCAAACTTGTAGATCAGTTGCTTGCAATTAGTGCGATGTTTTTATTCTTGCAGTTTGCTTTCACGTGGCAAAATATCTAAAGGGGCAAAGACGTGCTCACCCACAGACATTCACAGGTTCATTTTGAGGTACAGTATTAGCCAAACAGCAAAGCTAATGCTTTTTACGGAGCATGCGCAATTAACCATTATTCACTGTGATATAGCCTGGTTCGTTAGTCCTTCGGATCAGACTGCTTTCTCACTGCAATCAAGTCACTTCAGAATTCGTTTTTCAGCCACATCGTTCAGGTGTTCTCAAGCCGTGTTTACGTACGCCCCAATGAACCGAGCGAAGGGGGAAACGCGCCGGGTTCCAAAACAACGGGTCAGGTGTGAAAATATCCTCAAAATGTGAACACTTGTGTTCTTTAACCAGGGGAATGGGAATGCGTAAAGCCTGTCAACAAACAATTAAATGTAAGGCTGACTTACGCAAGAGCACCAGATCACTGAAAAAATGCACAAAATAGTTCAGGACATTTGACCTTCAGATCCAGAGTTTCTAATCCGTGGATTATAAAGTAAAACACACCTCTTATAATAAACTTGCTATTCCTGTTACAAAGTGATGTTCAGGAGCTGCTGCTGCAGCTCGTTCTTTATTGATTTAATAGATCAGGACATTTGACCTTCAGGGCCAGAGTTTCTAATCCCTGGATTAGAAAGTAAAACACACCTGTTATTCCTGTTACAGAATTATGTTCATTGTGTACACCAGAAGAACAATAATCTATCCACTTCAACAACATGCATAACTTCTGCTGCTGCATGAATAGGCACAGTTGAATCCTCTTGCAGACCTAGACAGGTGGTCCCGGGGGAGGTGGAGTGTTTCTTGTACACTTTAGGACCAGCTCACAGTGAGCATGGCTTATAAAATTTAATATGCTTATTATTTGTTAAATGGAGTTAGGTCATTCCACTCAAATATTTCTCAAAGTGCATTGCACCCAATAGAAAGTTAGTGTGCACTTAAAAAACTTAACTGATTAACTGACCTCAAACTGAGGCAGATCTCTAATTTCCAGTATGCTTTGCTTCAGATTCTGTCAATGAAGTAAATGTTAAATTTGTTATTTTGGTTTATTTTTTAACAGGAGATCTATTATTGCTATGTTATATTTTAATATATCGTTTAACAAATGAAAAATGCAAATACCATGTAACAGTAGCTGCCTGTTGACTACATAATTACAAACTGTAAGTATGGCTGTTCCATAAGTTGAACATGGGCATTTACAGTTGTCTATAAGCCACTCTTGCTCAAATTGATGAAGTGTTGCAGTGATGTTTGTCCTTCTGTAGATGTCTCCACATATGACCATGAAGCTCTACTAGAGTGACCATCAGGTTCTTAGTCATCCCTCTGACCAAAGCCCTTCTCCATCAATTGCTCAGTTTTCCCAGAAGGCTTGTTCAAGGAAAGTTGTTTCAAACTTATTCTATTAAGGTTTATGAAGACTACACGCTTCTGTGACCTTTCACTAAAGTAGAACCTGTTTCTCAGTTCTTTAGGCAGTTTCTGTTCACTTTAATGTATGGTTTTTGCTCTGATATGCATTATTAGCTGTTTTATTAAGAAATATTAAGACAATTTGCATACTGTATATATATGGTATACACTCTAATACCCAGTATCCATTAGTATAAATTTAATGCTAAAGCATATAATGATATTTTAAGGAATTGTGTGCTTCTAATTTTATAGCAGGAATTTGGACAGGACCCTTTTCTATTCTAACATTACAATGCCTCTGTCTATAAGGCAAGGTTAAAAAAAGAAATGATTGATTGTGGAAGAACCGGTCTGCATAAAGCCATCTCCTAATCTCAGCTGAACACCTCTTGTGTGACTTTAAATGAAGTCTTTGAGCCAAAAACTCATCACCAAACACCAATGACCTGCACATTCACTATATAGACAAAATTACTGGGACAGTTCCTTCTGTAGAAAAAGTAGAAAAAGGCACTTACAACACTGTGGCAACAAAGATGGAATTCATATGTTTAAAAATGAATTTCCATCTCTGTTGCAATAGTTTTGGAAGAGCCTTAAATGATTGTATGCTCACAATAATATTCTTTGTTGGAGAAAAATTGTGTCTGTGAGGATTTCCGGCCAGTATTAAGACCATATCATAGTATTGAGAATGCTCTCATTAGAGTTACAAATGACCAGAAATGAACGCTGTCTAACACTTGATGGCTGCTCTGTTAATTCTTCTTCATCAGTTAGGAAACTATGTGTGCTGTTTAATAGCATTCTTTCCTTTGAAAGCCACCTTTCTAGCATCTGTAAAACTGCATTTTTTTCCATCTCAAACACCACGAAATGTATGCTAAATTACGACCCATGCTGTCAATGTCAAATGCAGAAATGCTAATTCATGTGTTTATGACCTCGAGGTTAGATTATTGTAATGATTTATTGGGTGGTTGTTTTGCACGCTTGATAAACAAACTTTAGCTAGTCCAAAACACAGCAGCTAGAGTCCTTACTAGAACTAGTTCTGTCAACACTGTACTGGCTCCCTATCAAACCTCGGATATATTTTAAAATCTTGTTAATTACTTATAAAGCCCTGAATAGCTTAGCTCAATACTTGAGCGAGATCTTATCTCATTCACGTCCTCCACGTCCACTGTGTTCTCAAAAGTCTGATCATTTGATAATACCTAGAATATCAAAATTGACTGCGGGCAGCAGTATATATATATATACATATATTTTGCTTCTGGTAGAATGAGGGCAGAGCTTTCAGGGATGCCTGAAGTATGGCAGGAGACGTGCCATCTCGTTCTCTCTGGGAACTGGGGTTACATATGTAAACTTGAGGCATTCCACTTCAGGAACTCGAGCTGCGTTGAAACGTTTTGGGACCATGTACACCAACAGGTACTTGCATATCTACACTAAGCATGAAGGCCTTGGAGGTTACCACACTTCATTTGGAGTGAGCCTTGACCCCCAAGGGCGAACGGAGACTAGAGGACTCATATGACATCTATCTCATCTATCCAGGACCGCTGCCACCACCTGAGGTGTGGGGAATGTTGGCAAGGACTAACTCCTCCAAGAGAGCCCTATGGGAGTTTCCACAGCCTTCCAAGCCTTATCTGCAACTACAACCCCCTCTGATTGACCCCCAGGTTGCTAATATTAATAATTTAGTTTATGCATTAAACTCGTGGCCACAAGAAAAATATGTTGTTACCTTAAGAAGTCGCGGCCATAACATATTATCATGTATCCACAAAATAATATCTTGTGGTCATGACAAAGCTTAACCAAAAAGACTTAAGCTTGCTGTTTTGAATCTTACAGTGACATTCCTTTTTTAATTCATCCAGGAGTTATGTAGACTAAATGAAAAATTTACTCACACTTGACTGAAACACAAAATAAAAGCAGCGTTGCAAATAAATGTAGTAGCACTGACTGCAGTCCACTCTTTGTGAATCTCCCCCACATTTTTTAATTGTTTTGTTTCACAATCCTCTCCAGGGAGCGGTTATCCCTCTTGCTTGTACACTTTTTTTCTACCACATCTTTTCCTTCCCTTCACCTCTCTATTAATGTGCTTGGACACAGAGCTCTGTGAACAGCCAGCTTCTTTTTCAATGACTTTTGTGTCTTGCCCCCCTTGTGCAAGGTGTCAATGGTCGTCTTTTGGACAACTGTCAAAGTCAGCAGTCTTCCCCATGATTGTGTAGTCTACAGAACCATCCTGAGAGACCTTTTAAAGGCCTTTGCAGGTGTTTTGAGTTAATTAGCTGATTAGAGTGTGGCCCCAAGTGTCTTCAGTATTCAATCTTTTTACAATATTTTCTGAGATACTGAATTTTCATTAGTTGTCAGTTATAATCATCAAAATTAAAAAAAATAAACATTTGAAATATATCAGTCTGTGTGTAATGAATGAATATAATATACAAGTTTCACAAGTGAAATAAATCAACTTTTTGATGATATTAATGTGTGTGTGTGTGTGTGTGTGTGGCATTATATTGACTCCATATAATCAACATACTGGATATACCTGGATAAAACATACGGTTGTCAACTATTTTTTTGGATCCTGGATCAACATTACTGTCCAAAAATACAGACTTATCCCAATCCCTACCCAAAATGTATTCCTAAATTTAGGAGGAAATTATAGCTGATTAACAAGGTTCTAGAAGCATCTAACTGTAATCATAAGCCTAAAACAGATATTTCCAGAAGAATTATCCCTTAAATCTGATTGTTTGATTTGAATGTTATGTCAGGATCAACAAGAATGCTGATCCAGGAACATCATCCAGGAAATTACACTCATCTACAACATATTGACACCTGTTGATAAGCATTAAACCAAAGAAGAACATTTTTAGTTAAACCAGTAGAAGACTTTATCTATGGCTTGGCCTTTGTCAAACAACGAGAAACTATAATTTTAAAAGAGTAATAGAAATAGAAAAGATGGGTCTGAAGCCAGACTGAAATGGAGATATAATATTAATGATTAAAAATAGGTTTCTCAAAAAATGTTGTAATAGATCAAATGGTAGAAATAATTGCATTGGATGAATCTCCATGTATTAACAAAGGAACATCCTTTCCTCATTTCCACATAAAGAAAACAACTGAAATAAATCAGCAAGAGGGTGCATTAATACACGTGCAGCGGTGTGAAGATCTGAAGCAGAGGAGGCCAGCTGTTGTTAACCACTTCTTCTTGACTGCAGCTTTCACTCCTAAAAAAAAGCATGGTCAGCAGTGAATGTGATCTACTGTCTGTCTGTCTTCCACTTTATTTATATAGTTATTTATACATTATTTATACAATAAAAACAAAGAATTTAAATAATAATAATAATTGATTTAAAATGAAATTATACTGAATTATACTATAAAGCACTTATGAGAACAATCTTTGTTCGACTGGTTGTGAAGCATGTGTGTCAAACACACCAAGAAATGGCTTTATTAACCTTGGTAGGTGATGTCATTTGATTACATGCACCTGAAGGTTTTAAATAGACACAAGATAGTAAAGAGAGGGTATTAAGTCATTAAGATCTGAGTGCAGGGAGGCAAACGAGCTCAAATAAGCTCTATGTTTTCTTCCCTAAGTACTCTGGTGTTGGGCTGTTGGCCACACGGTCTAGCTCCTCTGAGGCAAGAAGCCAAAAAGAGAGAGTGCGAGTTATGTGCCTCTCGTAAAGACTGGGCAACAGCTCTTAGCACTTAACAGCCAAAGAGGAAGCCAGTCATTATTACTAAATGACGTCTTGAGACTATATCCAGGATAATGGCCGTGTCCCCTCGGGGAGGGCCGCAGGAAACTTCAACGACAGAGTTAGGGCTCCTTCCGGGCACCCATGGGGGATTGCTGTACAACTTTCGCTGCTCCTGGTACTTCCTGCTTTGTTCCAGGATACCAACTGTTTAACACTTCTCCCTGTAAAATGGAATGTCACAGACAGCCTCCCTTCCAGAGAATTTGGTAGCGTGGAAACTACTGCCAGATATCTGTCCTTAAATACTGTATAATACTAAATACTGTAAATACTGTATAAGAGGGCTACAAGATGCAATTTGTGTATTGTTCTCTGCATTTTATGGCATGCTTTACACTACAATGAAACCAGAATAGTCATTGCAAGCTTTGTTGGACAAGGAGGTTGTAGAACATCTCCTCTCTTTCTTAGAATGGGGTTTCTACAGCCAATGCTTTCTGGTTCACAGAAATGATATGGGGTTTGAACGTCCACTGTAGATCTCAAGGACGCATACTTTTAAAATAACATTTGCCACAAACTTATATTCTCGTTCCCATTAGTGCTTTTCAGTGCAGCATCGAGAGTAGCTTTTGAAAGGGAACATCTCGGGTTACTTAGCTGTAACCATG